>NW_024725149.1:0-11470 GCF_018991925.1 Homarus americanus | reverse complement strand
TTTTGTAGCCAAATTATGCACACTGTCACAGTACTTCCTTTCCTCATATCTCCGCGTTTTTACTTCACGATAGGTTAGTATTTTGTTCTGGGCTGGGTGGTGTGTACACGACTTATGACCAAGTAATGACTTACCCAAATTAATTTAAGGAATAATTACGAAAAGAGTGGATGTAAGAGGTAAATGAATAATACGTAACCAATGGACAAATCGGGTATTATTGCTATAACCTATACATGAAATTAGTATATTGAAAAAATTAATGCCTTCTATCACTCATTCATAGTAAGCCGCCGTACTCTACATTAATACTAATTCGTTGTCAAATGTTTGGATTATCCACTAATATTGATCATATCCTGTAACGTTTCTCCAGCTCAGATTTATATGAAAAAAAATTCATATATACATCCCACAACCCATGATCATATTATATACTCACGAAATAAAGAAACGTGTGTTTGATATCTATGGCTTTTAAAATGTACAAAAATTACTCATACCCATCGGGCTCTCCCATGACTCCCGCACAATTTTTATCTTCAAGACAGTTCTTTTACAGACAGACAGACAGACAGACAACAGATAGATAGATAGATAGATAGGTAGATAGATAGATAGATAGATAGATAGATGGATAGATAGATAGGTAGATAGATAGATAGATAGAAATCGACAGTGGAAACCACCTATTAGCCCTGTTAGCTTAACAGAAGATGAGGAAGATTTATATAATTTGGCTAATTTGGTATTGTTCAACGAGTTACTAAATGTTCTTGAAGTACTGAAGATTCAATTCACAAAGAAAAGAGAGGTAAACTTTACATTTCCTTTGTGTTAGTCAAAGGACTCTTCTACAGATGAATCTTAGCACCGCCTCCATTATTTACACAACAAATAGTTTAACTCTCCTTCTCAGTGTATTCTTATCATTCGTTAATAACACCACATTAGAAGGCTTCCAACCTCTTTCTGGTATGTGCTGAAAGTGTCCACGCTTCTGTCCTTGTCATATAAAGTCCCTCTGGAGCCTTTTTCTCAAATTGAAGTTAATATTTATTTTCAATGGACCTTTTAAATTATTAAATGCTGTTTTTGCTTACCCTATTATCGCTTTGATTACTTCCGTACATCTACCATCACAGCCATTACTACCTGCTAATTTAACCAACTTCTGTGAAATATTAGCCTATTATTAGACACACAGATCGACAGGAGCTAAGTATGTTTTCAGGTGAACACCTAGACAAAATATCAACCACCAGTTAGATATTCAATATCACATTTCCAGATATCTTCAATAGTGATGGAGAAGACAACACGGAGTATTCTGAAGACAATGAAAAGTACCTCGATAACAGTTTGATGAGGATAATGAACTTACGTAGAATTTATGTAAATCGTGTATGTGATCCATACTTAGGACCGTAGACCTGATATACACCAGAGAAATGTTGCGCTGCTGTTGTTTTACTACCAAAGACTACACTCACTAACCTGAACTGAGGTGGAGAAAACTGCCACCAGCAGAACTATTACCAGCGTTCTCAGTGTTAACGCCATCATCGTGGGTTTGCAGCCAACTGTGACTCTACTCCGTCACTGTACCTTTTAAAGACAGACGTGAACGAATAGCACATGCGCAGAATCGATACAAAAGCAAATATACAAGTGCGCAGCAAACGGTACTGGCACTGTAATTCTATTGTATAAGTAATTGAGTCAACGACCGTAACGGTTATTGACTCATGGTGTTGCTGCGGAAGAAATATACAGACAAAGTCTGTGCTTGTATATATTTGTGTATTTAAGATATACTGTATAATCCAGTGTATTCTGTTCTTAGTAAACTGGGAATTTATTGACTTTGCCTTGATAATACGAGGCATAAATTTGGCGTTAATTATGGGTGTTTAAATTATTCTTTCCTTAAAGGGAAAATGTCACCAGAATGTAGTACTATAACAGTTTCTTAGAGCATTTAACCACATGATCCATATACATAAAGGAGAAGATGTAAGTCAACAATTATTGGTAAAATTAAACACAAAGCAATAAATAAATTAAAACAACAAAGAAACAAGAATACCTTATATATCAATAATAAACTTAAAAAAAAACCATACTTAATTAATTTGTTCCTAAGTTTACCTCCTATTGCAACATTCACCTTTTATTTCATTTTTCACTTTATGCCTCTTATATAACATTCAGTTGTCACGTAAAACTCTGGTCTTCCCTGTTGTATTATACAAGTCGCATAAGTCTTGTTGTATAAATGATCTTGTTATGTATCCTATTGTACAAAAAACTGGTTATATATTATCCTGTTGTGTAATATTTTTATATACCAGGTTATTATAATAATCTTTTCATAACTCCTGGTGTATAACTAACTTGTTATATATTTTATTGTAAAATTAATTTGCTATGCCTCCTATTGTATATGGAACTTGTTATGTTTTCTGTTGTATCATATACACTTTCGATATCTCCGGTGTTTTGTCAAGTAATTGTAATATTTCCCTCCTCCTACAGTATATAATTCAAATATTGTGCTTGTTGTTTTACATGATGCACTTCTTATCAATGTTCATCATGTCATTCACATATCATACGTCACACACTTCTTAAGTTTCACTTATATGAGAATAAATTATATTTCCTTTAATATCATTATTTTATATCCCACCTATTGCACTATACACACTTTAAACCCCACGCTATATATCATATTGCGGTGTCATACAATATCTCCCGGTCATAACACTTGAATTATGTTTCGACACCACCCTTAATGTTGTGTCATTTCCACACACCACCCTCCTGATGTTGTGTCACTTCCACACACCACCCTGATGTTGTGTCACTTCCACACACCACCCTGATGTTGTGTTACTTCCACACACCACCCTCAGTGTTGTGTCACTTCCAAACACCACTCTGAAGTTGTGTAACTTCGACACACCACCCTGATGTTATGTCACTTCCACACACCACCCTGATGTTGAGTTACATCCACACTCCGATCTGATGTTGTGTGAGTTCCACAAACCACCCTGATGTTGTGTCACTACCACACAGCACCCTGATGATGTGTGACTTCCACACACCACCCTGTTGTTGTGTTACTTCCACACACCACCCTGATGTTGTGTCACTTCCACACACCACCCTGATGTTGTGTCACTTCCGCACACCACCCTGATGTTGTGTGAGTTCCACAAACCACCCTGATGTTGTGTCACTACCACACAGCACCCTGATGTTATGTCACTACCACACAGCACCCTGATGTTGAGTTACTTCCACACTCCGATCTGATGTTGTGTGAGTTCCACAAACCACCCTGATGTTGTGTCACTTCCACACACCACCCTGATGTTGTGTCGCTATCACACAGCACCCTGAAGTTGTGTCACTTCTACACACCACCCTGATGTTGTGTCACTTCCACACATCACCCTCGGTGTTGTATGACTTCCACATACCACCTTGATGTTGTGTCACTTCCACACACCGATCTGAGTTACGTCTGGCATTTCTAACTGCTTGAGTTACTCTCTTTCTGATACTTCGGTAAGCATCACCGAAAGTTATGGGTCTTTTTCCAAATTTCCTTTGGAGTTTGTGTTTTTCTTTTATGATTATCTTAATTTCGCTTGTGATATAGGGTTTGGAAATGGATACATTTTTCACTGAATTAATCTTGAGCGGAAAGCACTTATCAAAGCAAGCATTGAAGATGCAAGAGAAGTTGCAACTTTTCACGTTGGGGTTGCCGGAGGCATAGACAACACCCCAGTTAGCATTCATTAGCTTGTTTTCAAAAAGGAGCATATTGTCGGTGCAGTACTCTCTGTATTGGGTTGAGACTCTACTAGAACTTTCAGGTCTTCTGGCTGTTTTATACATGGCAAAAACTGGGAAGTGATCTGAGCTAATGCTATAAACAATTCCACTTGCAAGATTGTTACGAGTGTTGTTAGTCCAGATATTATCTATCACAGAGTGCAGTCTGTCGATTTCTGAGTCTATGTCTTCTGTTGTTTTCCCTTGTAGATTAATTGAATGGTGATTACCTAAGTCTATCTTTGTAGCTGTCCCAGTTTGTTTTGTTCATTTTCAGTCTCTTTTTTCATTGGTATCTATATAGGGAGTACATTCATCACCGCAACTTGCTGCATATATATACACAGTCATAACACCTCAGTGACATCACCTCACCCCCAACCCCCAAGTTAGTACATAAGAATATAAGAACATAAGAAAATAAGGAGTCTGCAATAGGCCGGTTGGCCAGAGTATGGCCAACCACTCTCTATCATCCATGAATCTATCTACCCTCCTTTTAAAACATTCCAGCATTCGAGCTAAGCTTGTTTCACTCGTTCACCACCCTATTTTTTAACCAGTTCCTTCCTATCTCCCTCCTAAACCAAAACTTATCCAAGTTAAATCCGTTGCTACGAGTCCATTCCTGCTGGGATACTATAAAAACTTTATCTATATCCCCTTTATTGATTCCTTTCACCCACTTTAATACTTCTATCATATCTCCCCGCACTCTTCGTTTTTCTAGGGAATGCAAATTTTGTTTCTATAACCTATCTTGATATGGAAGGTTTCTAAGTCCCGGAATCATTTTCGTCATTTTTCACTGCACCGATTCCAGTGAATTGATATCCATTCTATAATAAGGGCACCAAAACTGAAACGTATAATCGAGGTGCGGCCAGACTAGCGCAAGACCAAGTTCCAGGTTGCTGATGTGACTTTCTGCCTCATTTATACACAATTGCAGGGTCTCAATTGTTTCTCTTACCCTTGACAACACAACAAACATATATTGTTTCTCACTCTTGATCTTATTTTTTTTGTATTTCCTTATGGTTCTTTATTATGATTATTATTATTACATATTACATTTTGCCTCCAGGCTCCTGATGCCCGGGTACAATCGCAAAAAAAAAAAAAAAAAATAAATATATATATATATATATATATATATATATATATATGTGATATCCAGAAATTTCAGAGTAATTTCAAATGCCCCGCCATGAGTGATACTGAGCGTTCAAGGTCATCTGAGGGGAGGGAGCGCTGCCTGCTCGTAGCGAGAGACTGCGGAACTAGGCCTATATGATATTAAATGTAATTTACCGAATTAATAATGATGCGATTCATGAAGTTAAGGGACTATTATTGAATTTGAAATTATTATAGATCGTTTAGCAGTCTGAATAATGTTACGGGTGTCCCAAGGAGTTATTAGTTAGGCGGTAAATATATCACGTAGACCTAAGCTAACGCCTTGAGGAGACGCGACGCTGGCTAGGCCCCAGTCCCGGAGAGCATTCACACAGACAAGACGTTCCGCGCGTCCATCAGAAATAGTCACGTGGCCTAGTCACCTGTGCTGCGCTATTGCAGGATAACAAGTAAGTCTCATTCGATCTCAGACAGGGTTAGATAGGGCAGTGATAAAGTAAACTAGAGCTAACAGTGAGTTCATTTCAGGGTTTCCGCCAGAACCCACTTGACTGGAGTTGACCGGAGTTGACTGCGAGAGATTGACTGCCGTTGATGATTGAGGGTGGCGATTGTCGCCATTGGACCGATCAGTGTAGGCCTGTCACTGTTTAGCGGGGTAGCAAAGGATCTCTTGAGTGAACGAGTGCTCCCGACAACTAAAACGACACGGGACCAGCATCAGCAGTGGGTGATCAGTTCTTACCACTCCGGTGCACAACCCCACATGTCCCGAGCAGCTAGTGAAACCCTCTTGCTAACGGGAAGCTAAAGTTTCTCTCAACTGTACAAGGTCTGATTGGCTCACTCCCTTCCGCTTTATGGACGCACTGGGAGTACACTGAGGCTATCTGAGTAAACTAATGGTCACACACTGAGACCGTGAGTCTAGGTCTCTAGGAGATACCTAGAGGAACATTTTCCCTCCCTTATTACGGGTGTAGTTAACACCATTCCTCAGACTGATATTATCTTGACGTGTGTAGTTTAATAGTTTCTAAATAATTTTGATAATATTGTTTTGAATGTTTGTGCCATTAAGTGGAACCAGAGTGATACTGTGATTTGATTCTTTTAATGCCTCTAATTGTTCTTCATAATTCTGATCTCAGGTATAACCTTGTTCCCCAGAGTAGTGGGTAGGTTAGGTTAGGAAGTGTACATCTGTTGGGGTGCTATAATTTTGTTGAGTGCCCTTAAGGCCTTTTCATTGTAGAGTATTTAATTTCTTAAATTTTATTACCATTTCCTCAGCGACTGATATTATCTTGTTGAGTGCCCTTAAGGCCTATTCATTGTAGAGTATTTAATTTCTTAAATTTTATTACCATTTCCTCAGTGACTGATATTATCTTGCTGAAAGCCCTTAAGGCCTATTCATTGTAGAGTATTTAATTTCTTATCTTTTATTACCATTCCTCAGTGACTGATATTATTTTGTTGAAGACCCTTAAGGCCTATTCATTGTGGAGTATTTAATTTCTTATTTTTTAGTACCATTTCCTAAGTGACTGATATTATTTTGTGAAAGCCCTTAAGGCCTGTTCATGTGTGCAAACAACATTTCTTAATACTTCAAATTTATTGTTGCCTGTGTTTCTAATAATTTCTATGTCATGTATAACTTTTATTCCCCAGAGTAGTGTTTAAAGTTTAAGTTAAGAGGTGCGCATATTGGTGTACCATTATTTGATTGTGTTTGTAGTGTTGGAGGGAATATAAGTGTCTAAATTTTACAGTGTGTCTCATTCATCCCAGTCACAGACGCTATCCTTCCACGGGTCACGGACAGTTCATTTTGTGTAGTAGATTTAAGTGTTCTTGTGCTGGTTCGGGATTTTTCTCAAAGGGGCGCTTCCACTGCCTTTACCATCTATTAAATTTTAATAAACCCCAAGTCAAGTGAGAAATTAAAGTCCAGCAAATTCCGACCGGTTACATATATATATATATATATATATATATATATATATATATATATATATATATATATATATATATATATATATATATATATATATATATATATATATACAGTATGTAATATTCAGAAATTTCAGAGTAATGTCAAATGCCGCGCCATTGGCGATACTGAGCTTTCAAGGTCGTCTGAGGGAAGAGAGCGCTCCCCGCACATAGTGGGAGGTTGTGGAACTAGGCCTATATGATATAAAAAATAATTTGCCGAATTAATAATGATGCGATTCATGAAGTTAAGGGACTATTATTGAATTTGGAATTATTATAGATCGTTTATCAGTCTGAAAAATGTTAAGGGTGTCCCAAGGAGTTATTAGTTAGGCGGAAAATATGTCACGTAGGCCTAAGCTAGCGCCTTGGAGAGACGCGACGCTGGCTGGTCCTCAGTCACGTGAAAGTGAATGGACCTACAGGACGTACCTGCACGTCCGTCCACAGGAATAGTCACGTGGCCTAGTCACCTGTGTTGCACTATTGCAGTATAACAAGTAAGTCTCATTCGATCTCAGACAGGGTTAGATAGGGCAGTGGTAAAGTTAACAAGAGCTAACAGTGAGTTCATTTCAGGGTTTCCGTCAGAACCCACTTGACTGCGAGAAATTGACTGCGAGAGTGATGACTGCGAGAGATTGACTGCCGTATGAGACTGCCGTTGATGATTGAGGGTGGCGATTGTCGCCATTGGACCGATCAGTGTAGGCCTGTCACTGTTTAGCGGGGTATCAAAGGATCTCTTGAGGGAATCTAGCCGTCTGGGTGCCCAGCTGACGACGGGACGATCGTTGGGGTCATCAGCTCTCCTCTACCTCGGCTCACAACACCACATGTCTCGAGCAGCTTAGTGAAACCCTCTTGCTAACGGGAAGCTAAAGCTTCTCTCAACTGTACAAGGTCTGATTGGCTCACTCCCTTCCGTTTCATGGATGTACTGGGGGTAAAGTGAGGCCAGCTGAGTGATACAGGACCGCACACTGGGGCCAAGAGTCAGTGGAGTTAGAGGTACACTTTCCAAGGTGGAGAAAGGCTGATTTGGGCCTTCAACTACGGGTGCCTGTTGGTTGTGCCTTAAACGACTACGGAGTGCAGGTGGAATCTGTGTGTGTGTTAGGTTAGGGAGCATGGTTCACGGGTATTGGACTCAGTAACGTCTTTATAATTGTGACAATATTTTTGTGTCTAGTTAATACTATTTTTTCAGTTACTAATGTATGCTGTGTGCATTTAAAATTTCTTTATAGTTTCAATCTCTGATATAACCTTTGTTCCCCAGAGTAGTGTTTAAGTTAGGTTAGGAGGTGTGCATCTGTTGGTGTAACATAATTATATTGAGTGCCCTTAAGGCCTATTCATTGTAGGGTATTTAATTTCTTATTTTTTAATACCATTTCCTCAGTGACTGATATTATTTTGTTGAAATCCCTTAAGGCCTGCATCTGTTAGTGTAACATAATTATATTGAGTGCCCTTTAGGCCTATTCATGGTGGAATTATTAATTTCTTATTTTTGAATACCATTTTCTCAGTGCTGGATATTATTTTGTTGAAAGCCCTTAAGGCCTGTTTCATGTGTGCAAGCAACATTTCTTAATACTTCAAATTTATTGTTGCCTGAGTTTCTAATAATTTCTATATCATGTTTAACTTTTATTCCCCAGAGTAGTGTTTTAAGTTCAAGTTAAGAGGTGCTCATATTGGTGTACCATTATTTGATTGTGTTTGTAGTGTTGGAGGGAATATAAGTGTCTAAATTTTACAGTGTCTCATTCATCCCAGTCACAGACGCTATCCTTCCAAGGGTCACGGACAATTCATTTTGTTTAGTAGATTTAAGTGTTCTTGTGCTGGTTCGGGATTTTTCTCAAAGGGGCGCTTCCACTGCCATTACCATCTATTAATCTTTAATAAACCCCAAGTCAAGTGAGAAAATAAAGTCCAGTAAATTCCGACCGGTTACAAATGGTAGCAGAGCTTAGTTTTTATTTCGTGACTGATAGTTCTGTGGTTGGGATAATGGGCGTAATCATGGAGTGGATGGAAACGGTGGAGAGTGTGACCCCAACTCTACTCATGCTCGCCGTGGGAATGGGTTTGTTGTGGTTGACGGTGCGGGGTTACTCGGAGAAAAGGAGAGACAGCCCGGGGTTGGTACAGTTGAGAGAAGAGTTCGTGGAACGTAATGGGAAGCTAGAGGGGAAAATCCGGGGAGAGTACCAGGAACGATTGGAACAGTTAGAAAGGAAGATCAATGGGGAATGTCAGGCATGGGCAAACCAAATCAGGGGGGAGTATGGAGTATATGTACAACAGTTAAGGGGGGAGTACCACACACAATTGCAACAGTTAGAGAAGGAACATCAACAACACCTAGTTCTGTTGGGGGATGCACTAGATAGGGTAAAGACACAGTATCAAATACAGCACGATGAGACAATGTGGGAGATGAGGAGACACAATAGTAGAGAGGGAACTAGTCTTGGGGCTGGGTTGACCATGTCTAAGTTCGACGGTAGGCCAGGAGTAGAGGTAGGGAAGTGGTTAAGAGAGGTTGACCGAACCCTCAAGCCGCTGGACGGAGACGAAGTCAGTCGAATCCAATTCATAATAAGGCATCTTGCGGGGCCTGCGGCAGATCGCGTATGCAATGCACGCAGAGACTGGGAAACCGTAGACCAATTAACTTGTTATTTGAAGCAGCAATACGGCGGGCAGACGGCCACGTACGACGCCATTCAGAAGGTGATGAATCGGAAACAACGGAGCAACGAAACGCTTCTTGAATATTATGAAGCTATGCTCGATTTAAACGATGAGTTGAACCACCATGGTCATAAATATGATAAGGCCCTGTTGGGAGATGCAATCACTCGGGGGCTCAAGGAGGAACAAAGCCGTATGTGGTTATTGGAGGAGATCCAGAAGTATCCTCACCGTAGTCTAGATGAGTGGATCACGGGGCTGAGAGAGGCCGAACAAAAACGAGAGGCTTTGAGGGAGGTACCGCTGACTAAAGGAAGAGAGAACGAACCGCAGGCTGGAGGCTCGATTCTCCCGATGTGCTATGCGTGTGGACAAGAGGGCCACCTCAATTTCAATTGCACGAACAGGTCCGGACCAGGAGAGAGTGTCCCAAGGGGATACGTGGCCAATGGCCAGTATCGAGTTGGAAATAACAATCGGAACTGGCGGTCGGGAAATGGTCAAGGCCAGGCAGTCCCCGCCAACCGTTCCTGGCCTCACCAATAGATTCCACCGGCGATGTTATGAATCAAGAGAGAGCGGACCCATGGTCAAGCGTGGTCCGCATGACAAATTTAATCACGACAGAAGGTACCTTAAGGCTGAAAGCAGAGTGTCCTAAGGTTTCGGTGCTGGTAGCGGGTCGTGAAATGTGGGGTTTAGCAGATACTGGGGCAGAAGTGTCGTTAATTGATGAACTTTTCTACCGTCGGGAGCTGGAGCCTGCAGGCGTGGTGTTGCAGCCCACTCGAATAAGGGTAAAAGGGGCGTCAGGGTTTCCAGTGCCGTGTGTGGGGTGTATTCGGGTCACTATGGTCGTATGTGGGGTGGAAGTCACTGATGTGGGGATGTTGGTTTGTCCAGGGATTGAGACCCAGGGTAAGGGGCAATCGCATGTCGGGTTGTTGGGGATGAATGTGCTGGGGGAGGTTGCGGAGATCTGGCCGCACATGTACCACTTGTGCAGGGAAGCCAGGAGCACCGCTCAGTGGGAAAATTGCTTGCATGAGGTTAGGCAGTTATGTGCAATAGAGGCCATCAGCCTGGGGTATTGTATGACAGAGAGGAAGAAAAGCCCAACCATTCCTCCCCGGAGTACTCGGTTGCTGTCAGTATGTGTTCCCTCATTAAGCCAGGTAGCTAACAAAGAAGTAGTGATTGAACCTCTAACAATGGAGGATGAAGGTTGGATGCCTGAGGGTGTGATAGTGTTGCCGACAGCTGTAAGAGTGGTGAGAGGCATGACCCAGGTGTTGGTGGCAAATCTGTCTGATAGTCGTAAGAACTTGAGGGGCAATTGGCGGATTGGGAAAGTGGCTTCTGGGACGGAAGTCGAGGCAGACATCAGTGAAGAGGTGTATGTGAGGACAGTTCAACCGGATGCCTGTACGGAGGTCAAAGTGCACACGGAGGAAATGAATGAGGAACAAGAGCGTGCAGTTAGGTGTTTAATAGAAGAGTTTAGTGATATTTTTGAAGGAGAGGGCCAGCCCATAGGAAAGGCTATTGGGGTTCAGCATGAGATCCCAGTGACCACAGACAGGCCAGTTAGGGTGCCATATCGGAGGATCCCTCCAAACCAGGTACCAGAGGTGAAGCAGCACATTAGCCAGCTGTTAGATCAGGGAGTAATTCAGCATAGGGAGAGTCCGTACTCTGCCGCCATTGTAGTAGTGAGGAAAAAGGACGGGACGCTGAGGTTGTGCATTGACTATCGTGA
>NW_024725148.1:0-3459 GCF_018991925.1 Homarus americanus | reverse complement strand
GCACCGGAGTGTCTGAAGTGTACCTGGCAGTGTCTGAGGTGTACCTGGCAGTGTCAGCGGTGTACCTGGGAGTGTCATGGTGTTCCTGGGAGTGTCAGCGGTACCTGGGAGTGTCAGAGGTGTACCTGGGAGTGTCAGCGGTACCTGGGAGTGTCAGAGGTGTAAATGGGAGGTCAGAGGTGTTCCTGGGAGTGTCGGAGGAGTACCTGGCAGCGTCAGAGAGTACCTTGGAGTGTCAGAGGTGTACCTGGTAGTGTCAGTGGTGTAACTGGGAGGTCAGAGTTGTACTTGGGAGTGTGATTGGTGTACCTGGAAGTGTCAGAGGTGTACCTGGGATTGTCTGGAGGCTACCTGGGATTGTCAGAGTGCGCCTGGGCGGTGTACCTGGAGTGTCAGAGGTGTACCTGGGAGTGTCTGAGGTGTACCTGGGAGTGTCTGATGTGTACCTGGAAGTGTCTGAGGTGTACATGGAATGTCAGAGGTGTATTGCAGTGTCATCGGTGTACCTGGGGAGTCAGAGGTGCACTGGGAGTGTCTGAGGAATACCTGGGAGTGTCAGAGGTGTACACTGGAGTGTCAGAGGTGTTCCTGAGTGTCAGAGGTGTACCTGGGATTGTCAGTGGTGTACCTGGGAGTGTCATTGGTGTACCTGGGAGTGTCAGAGGTGTACCTGGAAGTGTCACAGGGGTGTACCTGGAAGTGTCAGAGGTGTACCTAGGAGTGCCTCAGGTGTACCTGGGATTGTCAGAGGCACCTGGGAGGTGTCAGGGGTGTACCTGAAGTGTCAGGGGTGAACCTGGAAGTGTCAGGGTGGTACCTGGAAGTGTCAGAGGTGTACCTGGGAGTGTCAGGGGTGTAACTGGGAGTGTCTGGTGTGTACCTGGAGTGTCATAGGTGTATCTGGCAGTGTCAACGGTGTAACTGGGAGGGCAGCGGTGCCTGGGAGTGTCAGAGGTGTGCCTGAGTGTCAGGAGGTGACTTGGGAGTGTCACAGATGCACCTGGGAGTTATAGAGGTGTAACTGGGAGTGTCTGAGCCACCTGGGAGTGTCTGAAGTGTACCTGGCAGTGTCTGAGGTGTACCTGGCAGTGTCAGCGGTGTACCTGGGAGTGTCAAGTGGTACCTGGGAGGCCGAGCGGTGTACCTGGGAGTGTCAGAGGTGTACCTGGGAGTGTCAGCGGTGTACCTGAGTGTCAGAGGTGTACCTGGGAGTGTCAGAGGTGTTCTGGGAGTGCCCGAGGAGTACCTGGCAGCGTCAAAGGAGTGACCTTGGAGAGTCAGAGGTGTACCTGGTAGTGTCAGTGGTGTACCTGGGAGTGTTAGAGTTGTACTTGGGAGAGTGATTGGTGTACCTGGGAGTGTCAGAGGTGTATCCGGAAGTGTCAGAGGTGTATCTGGGAGTACCAGAGGCACTGGAGTGTCAGGGTGTACCTGAGAGTGTCAGGTGTAACTGGGAGTGTCGGAGGTGTAACTGGGAGTGTCAGAGGTGTACCTGGGAGCGTCAGAGGTGTACCTGGGAGGTCGGAGGTGTACTTGGGAGTGTCTGAGGTGTACCTGGAGTGGGGAACCAGGAGGAGGTGTACCTGGGGAGTGTCAGAGGTGTACCAGGGAGGTCAGAGGTGAACCAGGGAGTGTCTGAGGTACCTGGGAGTAACGGGTGTACCGAAGTATCGGAGGTGTACCTGGGAGTGTCAGAGGTGTATCTGGGAGTTTGAGAGGTGAACCAAGGATTGTCTGAGGTGTACCTGGGAGTATCGGAGGTGACCTGGGAGTATCGGAGGTTACCTGGGAGTGTCAGAGGTGTACCTGGTAGTGTCATTGTACCTGGGAGTGTCAGAGGTGTATCTGGAAGGGTCGTGTACCTGGGAGTATTAGAGGGTAACTGGGAGGGTCTGAGCTGTACCTGGGAGTGTCTGAAGTGTACCTGGCAGTGTCTGAGGTGTACCTGGCAGTGTCACGGTGTACCTGGGAGTGTCAAGGTGTACCTGGAGAGTCAGCGGTGTACCTGGGAGTGTCAGAGGTGTACCTGGGAGTGTCAGCAGTGTACCTGGGAGTGTCAGAGGTGTACCTGGGAGTGTCAGAGGTGTTCCTGGGTGTGTCGGAGGAGTACCTGGCAGCGTCAAAGGAGTACCTTGAGTGTCAGAGGTGTACCTGGTAGTGTCAGTGGTGTACCTGGGAGTGTCAGAGTTGTACTTGGGAGAGTGATTGGTGTACCTGGGAGTGTCAGAGGTATCCGGAAGTGTCAGAGGTGTACCTGAGTATCAGAGTGACCTGGGAGTGTCAGTGTACCTGAGAAGGGTCAAGGGTGTAACTGGAGTCGGAGGTGTAACTGGGAGTGTCAGAGTTGTACCTGGGAGTGTCAGGAGGTGTACCTGGGAGGGTCAGAGTAGTACCAGGGAGTGTCAGAGGTGTACCTGGAGTGTCTGAGGTGTACCTGGGAGTGCCGGGGAGAACCAGGGAGGTACGAGGTGTACCTGGGAGTGTCAGAGTACCAGGGAGGTCAGAGGTGAACCAGGAGTGTCTGAGGTGTACCTGGGAGTAACGGAGGTGTACCTGGGAGGTCAGAGGTGCACCTGGTAGTATCATTGGTGACCTGGGAGTGTCAGCGGTGTACCTGGGAGTGTCAGAGGTGTACCTGGGAGTGTCAGCGGTGTACCTGGGAGTGTCAGAGGTGTACCTGGGAGGTCAGGAGGTGTACCTGTGAGTGTCAGGAGTAGTACCTGGGAGTGTCAGAGGTGTACCTGGGAGGTCTGAGGTGTACCTGGGAGTGTCAGGAGAACCAGGAGGTGTGGTGTGCACTGGAGTGTCAGAGGTGTACCAGGGAGTGTCTGAGGTGTACCTGGGAGTATCGGAGGTGCACCTGGGAGTATCGGAGGTGACCGGAGTTCGAGAGTGTACCTTGTAGCATCATTGGTGTACCTGGGAGTCATAGTATCTGGAAGTGTCAAGGTGAACCAGGGAGGTCTGAGGTGTACCCACAGTATCGGAGGTGTACCTGTGAGTATCGGAGGTGTACCTGGGAGTGTCAGAGGCACTGTAGTATCTGTGGTGTACCTGGGAGTGTCAGAGGTGTATCTGGAAGTGTCAGAGGTGTACCTGGGAGTATGAGAGGTGTACCTGGGAGGTCAGAGGCGTACCTGGGAGTGTCGGAGGTGTACCTGGGAGTGTCAGAGGTGTGCATGGAGTGTCAGAGGTGCACTTGGAAGTGTCACAGGTGCGCCTGGGAGTGTCCTGAGGTGTACATGGAATGTCAGAGGTGTATCTTGCAGTGCATGGGGTACATGGGAGTGTCAGAGGTGTACCTGGGAGTGTCTGAGGAATACCTGGGAGTGTCAGAGGTGTACCGAGTGTCAGAGGCCCGAGGTGTCTCGAGGAGTACCTGGGAGTGTCAGGAGGTGCACCTGGGAGTGTCATGGTGTACCTGGTGTGTCAGAGGTGTACCTGGGAGTGTCAGAGGTG
>NW_024725147.1:0-11625 GCF_018991925.1 Homarus americanus | reverse complement strand
TTTATTGGTGTGTTTACGAGCAAGTAATTGACACACACTCAAAACACGCACGTACATAAACATACACACATAAAAACATACATAAAAACATTTAAAACACAAATGAAAACATACATAAAAACATTTAAAACACAAATGAAAACATACACGCAGATACACACACACCTATAAATCATCTTAGTATGTGTACACTCGGGGCAGGGCAGGTACAGCAAGGTGAGGAGGAGGAGGAGGCAGGTGTCCACCGACCAGGTATGCCGATAGTCTGGTGATAATGTGGGTAAAACTGGTGTGGGTGTGTGTGTGTGTGTGTGTGTGTGTGTGTGTGTGTGTGTGTGTGTGATCTCATGTTTAATTCTTGTAAGGTATGTGTCACCTAGCCGGCCATTTTGTTTACATTTTTCGGTCGCTCTAAAATACCATTAAAACAATATTGAGTAAAAACGTTTGGCTCAACTGATGATCTCAAACATGTTCCAACATTTTTTTGCCTCAACTCCACATTCTGTAACTCATTTAGGTAGATGTCCCTCACTACACATACACTGGACTATGTGTAATGTTGCAGCTAATGTGTTATCAAGATATTGCACATTATAAGTTCATATGTGGTCATTATTATATCAAACGGAGGAATTTTAAAGAGCTATTACACCACCTGTATCATTAGTTGTCGCCAGGTGAAGGAATGTTTAGGTAGATTATATTTTATTTACTGTAATTAAAGTTTCAATACCTAAGACGTTCCACTATAAGAGTCTTTCAACCTCAGGTAAGGTCTTAAGACTTTCTACTCTAGGTCTTACACCCTGGAGTAGCTGTATCGTCCACATAGGTAATTACTCCACAAGGAACTATAAGTTACACCTTGATGTAATACTTCATTTACTGCCAAACTTTATAGGGAAATATTTTTTCACAAAGAATTTCAAGTTACAATTTCACATAATAATTCACATTACAAACGTTCCTTCGGCTTACAGTTAAACTTTGCAATGTCAAGATATTTTTTTCACTGCAGAGGAAAGTATCCGTCATCATCACCACCACACACACACACACAAAGACAAAACTCCTGTATCCAGATTCTCAAAAGTTTATAAATTAAATTCTTCCCTAAAATTAAACAGACAATACATCTATTTATCATAGAGTATGTGAACAATATCGACGCCATATTGGTTACCATCTTTGAGTCATATAATTAGTTAGCTACATAGTGTTAATTATTTAGTTAAATAGGAAAAAATAATCTACTAGCGTGTGTTGTGACCAAAATAAATCAACATTGTATTTACTTTCTCCTCCAGGGGGCACTAAGTCTAGAAAATGACACAATTGACATCTACATAAAGTGACTGACCAAGGGTAGATATTGGCTACCTTTTGTGTTACTTTGAGGTCGTAAGAACACACAGAGCTGCTCTTAAGGATGTTTACCACAATACACCTCAACCAGTTTCTCATTCACAAAAGTCAAACAATAAATCTGGATCAAAAGATACACCGTAAATTTTATTAGAATACAATAATCAATTACTGTATTATTGCATTGAGGCGAATAGTCTTATGGTGTTAAGATGTGTTCTTAAGCCACGAAGGTAAACAAAAGGTATTCAATATCTGCCTTGGTTGACGATGATCTGTAGATGTTAGCAAGTCCTCCTCCTCCTGCTCTCGATTAAGGTAAGGAAGGCCTCACCTGACCAAAATTGTTAATTAAGATAGATTACCTGAAGATTAACCCTCCCAGCTTATTTTAACTAATGATTAACCTAACGCTACCTGGGAAGTTAAGTTAGGTTAGATTAAGTTAGGTTAGGTTAGGGTAGGGTAGGTCAGGTCAGGTCAGGTCAGGCAGTGCCAGTGTAGTTAATCTTGAGGTTAAATAAACTAGAGGCTAATCTTCACATGAGCCACTAAGACACTTTGACGGAGGCGTTTACGTACAACAGGAAAGCTCTGATAACATATAATGTACAGTATATATCGTTTAAGTTGCGTCAGCAGCTCTATACACCACTTATTGACCTACTCATTCACTGCCGTAGAAATATTTACTTCTCTAACAGGTTTCTATATGGTTCCCAGTCATTATAATACGACCTTGTAAAATCAAATGATCTAAATTAAACTAAACTTATCCAAATTAAACTTATTAGCTAACAAATCCTTCTAAAACACGATATATGCAAATCAAAAGTTCTAAATTCAACTTAACTTATCGTAATATAACTAAACCATTTTAATAAAACCTAACCTAAACACCTCAAGTGCCACAAACAGAAGGAAAAAACACCTTTAATATTATCGTGTAAGAGGCCCCTGTAACCCACTAACTCCAGGTAATGCATCTATATCAATCTACCTGCGTCGGAAGCTCTATACGTGACTATGATCGTTACCCACTGCTGGAGAACATTTGTACTTCTATAATTACCCCTGGAGAAACAATGCACCAATATACGATTTATTTATTTTATTTTTCATTTATTTTTTATTCTTGGTCCATACTGTAAACATCGCCTGCTTGTGAGTCCCGTCAGCCATTTTGTTCTAACTTTCGGGGATTCTAAAATAAACTATAAATAAATAAATAAATAAATAAATAAAACAAGCATCTTTTGTTTTTCTAACCCATGAGCTGTGAGTCTTCATTATATACTTCAACATTACTGTAAACTAAGGCTAGAGAGGGTGTGTACAGTACTAGTGGAGTCAAGACGAGAAGGTATTTCAAATCCCTAAAGGGTTTTACAAGTGGAGAGTCTTACAAGTGGAGGGTCTTACAGGTGGAGGGTCTTACAGGTGGAGGGTCTTACAGGTGGAGGATTTTAATAAGGATAAATACAACAAGTCTTACAGTTGAATCAGCCAAGTCGAGGAAAACTCTTAAGAGTCATGTAACTTCTACCTGGTGTTACCTGTAATCAAGCTAAGGTATATGTTAGAAGAATATTATCTCGTTACTATCCATTCCTCTTCCACTATCCTGCGAGGTGGTGTATTAATAGGCACAGATACTCATGATAAAGAAGGAATAAAGAGAAAGACGCAAGATACCTATAAAATGCGACAGAATATACCCACACATGCGTTATCCTAACCCATCCCAACCCAACCCAACCCTATCCTACCCCCAGCTTCACCACAGGCCACAAAGTCATTCTTGGTATCAGAGTGACGCATAAACACCCTGTATCGCCTAAGACACATTTGAATCGGATGGTTCGTTGACGGTTTTATTTCTTCGGTATAAACCAGTGAAGCAATTAGTTCGTGGGAACAGCGAGTCAAAATACTTCACATCAGCTTCGTTTACGACCTCCAGCTGATATTTACTTCTGTTGTCTATATCAATCACATTTTATAATGAAACAAAAATATGGTTAGTTACTTATAAATGAAAATAAATCATACTTAGATACTTAGGAGTGGGGAAAAAAGATACTTAAGATACTTAAAAATGAAAACACTCTTTGATACTTAAATTAGGACAAAATAAACGGACAAAGATTTAACTATGAGCGGTGGATATTACGACATGTACCGGCTATCAATACAGAGGCGCTATTTAGCCGTGAAGTTCTCTCAGAAACCCAACAAGACAATATGTGGTCACGTAAAAATCTCAGGTTAATTTTTAACACCATCCGTCATTTTAAACCTTGGCACCTGTAGATTAAGAAAATATATGGTGATATTTTTTCTGATGGGATAAAGGTCGTATTTGTCCAGAGAAGTAAGAGAGAAAAAAATCACTTGAGAGGCATGACGCACAGAGTGTCTAAGGTGATAAAAGATCATATACTACCATTTGGGTTTTCAAATTAAGTTCATTACATAAAATATCAAACTCATAAAGATTACAAAAGAACAGAACACCATGAGCTCTCTACAGCTATTGTCAGCTGTCAATATGCTGATGTACAGAAGCTACACAATGTTATTGGTGACTGTAATCCCAGGAAAATGATGCTCTTATAAATTTGGTAACTGGAGCTGTAATGCCAGAAAATGCCAAATATGACAATCTATGTGCATATGAAGTTGGAAGACAAAATTATGAAAATTTTGTCAAGGAACGTATTGTTGGTCCATTGAGCATCTGGGAAAAGATGTCCAAGGTTAATCTACTGTCGTGGAAAGCAGGAAATAAGACTTCAACCATCAAATTGCTATCACAAGTTATAGAACTTAAGCAGGACATACAGTATATGCATCACAGAAGGGCAGCACTGTACATATCAAGTCACCAGACACTGATGTGTTTGGCATATTAAAGCAGCCTCAACTTGGAGAAAATACAAGTATGATAACAGGAACTGGTGAGCGACGACACATTGGGCAGAGAGCCTTACAGGTTTCCATGCCTTCACAGGATCTGACTGCATTGGAAAATTTGTTGGCAAAGGAAAGAGAGCATGTTGGAGCACTTTGATGAAATCTAACACAAAAGTCCTAGATGCATTCAAGATGCTGAGTAGACCAAATGCCCTCCAGCAGACATGTATATTGGTCTAGAGGAATTTGTATTTAAGCTCTACTGTCCACGAATGACTCACTAAACTGTCAAAACTTAGATGGCATCTCTTCAAGATAACGCAGGCAGAAGCTGGAGAACTACCAGCGACTGCAGCAACTCTAAAGTATCATATATTGAGAGGAAGGTATCAAGCTCTTCTGTGGTCTTGTGATGCAGACAGTGAAATGCTTTCACAATTAGAGCATGGCTGGAAGATTGACAATGACTGTTTCATACTAGTAATATCAGACCACCACCAGCTCCAGCCACCTACAGAACTTGTTAAATGTGGATGTGGCGTCAGGAAATGTGGATCATTGTCATGTTCATACAGAAAGAATCAGAAAGAATAGCATGACATGCACCGAGATGTGTAACTGTCAAGCAGATGATGAGAAATGCCTAAACAAGGTGAAGGAATCTGTTGTACACAGAAGACTCTGATGACGAGGACTGAAGCAATGTCGTTAATAATAACTTGTGACTTGTATACACATGATGTATAACACTACAAACTTTTAATAAATATAAAACGGTGGTTCTAAGCTTTTCAGATAATGGTAATAAGTATATGTTTAATTTCCAGTATTTGTCTTTAGCAATTAATTTTACTGACTGCAATCTCTTCTTTGCCAGAGACAGGATGGCATATATGAGCAGCCATGTTTGTAACACACTTAAGATATTATAACAGCATTCATAATATATTACGTTAAATTGTAATGATATAATACTACATGTTCATAGGTTATTAGTCATGTTTTAAGTTACTTAGGAGTTAATGGTAATACGTCTGTGGTTCATTACGCCGCTCTTTGATAAAACTTCTTTAATGGCATAAAACTTATAATAAACCGTTCAGAAAAAATTACACCACAGTTCCTTAACATAGTTTATAAGGATTATTACGATGTATGGTGTCAAAAATTAACATGAAATTTTTACGGGATTACTTAAGCTCCTACACTAAAACCTGCCGACCTAACCTAACCTTTTTTACCCACCTCCACCTACTTACCTAACCTGACATAATCTAACCTAACCTGACATAATCTAACCTAACCTGACATAATCTAACCTAACCTGACATAATCTAAACTAACCTGACATAATCGAACCCAACCTGACGTAATCTAACCTAACCTGACATAATCGAACCTACCCTGACATAATCGAACCTAACCTGACATAATCTAACCTAACCTGACGTAATCTAACCTAACCTCCCCGTCTGGCATAAGCTAACCTAATCAAACCTAACTTTCCCACCTACCGACCGTAACCTAACTACTTATTACCTACCTAACCTAACTTAACCCAATCTGACGTAATCTAACCTAACCTATTGAAACTTAACTTAACCACCTACCTCATCTAACACCACTTTGTAATCTCTTTGCGCTACAGCTCACAGGATGAGTATGGGGGGCACAATAAACTAGCCTCTAAGTGGCAAAATTAACAAAACTAACCTAACCTAACACAACCTGACTTAACCTAACCTGATCTGATCGATCCAACTTAAACATCTTAGAATATATAATAAAGCCGCTAGGTTAATTTAGGCTAAATATGGTTGATTCATATTTCGTTTTGACAGAAATTCCCGGCAAAATAACGTATCTATATTGAGAACCACCGCCATGTTGGTTCCACGTTAACAAGACACGGATACACTACAGAATAACCCGCGTTCGTTTAACCTCAATTACTACAGTTTACTTTATAATCTTACTTCACAATCTTCACTACATCTCACTTCACAATCTTCACTACATCTAACTTCAAAATCTTCACTACATCTCACTTCACAATCTTCATTACATCTCACTCCACAATCTTCACTACATCTCACTTCACAATCTTCACTACATCTCACTTCACAATCTTCACTACATCTCACTTCACAATCTTCGCTACATCTCACTTCACAATCTTCACTACATCTCACTTCACAATCTTTACCACATCTTACTTCACAATCTTTACCACTTCTTACTTCACAATCTTCACTACATCTCACTTCACAATCTTCACTACATCTCACTTCATAATCTTCACCACATCTCACTTCACAATCTTCACTACATCTCACTTCACAATCTTCACTACATCTCACTTCACAATCTTCATTACATCTCACTTCACAATCTTCACTACATCTCACTTCACAATCTTCACTACATCTCACTTCACAATCTTCACTACACCTCACTTCACAATCTTCACTACATCCCACTTCACAATCTTCACTACTTCTCAATTCACAATCTTCACTACATCTCACTTCACAATCTTCACTACATCTCACTTCACAATCTTCACTACATCTCACTTCACAATCTTCACTAAATCTCACTTCACAATCGTCATTACATCTCACTTCACAATCTTCACTACATCTCACTTCACAATCTTCACTACATCCCACTTCACAATCTTCACTAAATCTCACTTCACAATCTTCACTACATCCCACTTCACAAACTTCACTATACATCCACTCAATAACTTCACTACATCTCACTTCACAATCTTTACCACATCTCACTTCACAATCTTCACTACATCTTCACTTCACAATCTTCACTACATGTCACTTCCACAATCTTCTTACCACATCTCACTTCACAATCTTCACTACATCCTCACTCTCACAATCTTCACTAAGCATCCTCACTTCACAATCTTCACTACATCTCACTTCACAATCTTCACTACATCCCCACTCACAATCTTCACTACATCTCACTTCACAATCTTCACTACATCTCACTTCACAATCTTCACTACATCTCACTTCACAATCTTCACTACATCCCACTTCACAATCTTCACTACATCTCACTTCACAATCTTCACTACATCTCACTTCACAATCTTCACTGCATCTCACTTCACAATCTTCACTACATCTCACTTCACAATCTTCACTACTTCTCACTTCACAATCTTCATTACATCTCACTTCACAATCTTCACTACATCTCACTTCACAATCTTCACTACATCCCACTTCACAATCTTCACTACATCTCACTTCACAATCTTCACTACATCTCACTTCACAATCTTCACTACATCTCACTTCACAATCTTCACTACATCTCACTTCACAATCTTCACTACATCTCACTTCACAATCTTCACTACATCTCACTTCACAATCTTCACTACATCTCACTTCACAATCTTCACTACATCCCACTTCACAATCTTCACTACATCTCACTTCACAATCTTCACTACATCTCACTTCACAATCTTCACTACATCTCACTTCATAATCTTCACCACATCTCACTTCACAATCTTCACTACATCTCACTTCACAATCTTCACTACATCTCACTTCACAATCTTCACTACATCTCACTACACAATCTTCACTACATCTCACTTCAAAATCTTCATACATCTCACTTCACAATCTTCACTACATCCCACTTCACAATCTTCACTACATCTCACTTCACAATCTTCACTACATATCACTTCACAATCTTCACTACATCTCACTTCACAATCTTCACTACATCTCACTTCACAATCTTCACCACATCTCACTTCACAGTCTTCACTACATCTCACTTCACAGTCTTCACTACATCTCACTTCACAATCTTCACTACATCTCACTTCACAATCTTCACTACATCTCACTTCACAATCTTCACTACATCTCACTTCACAATCTTCACTACATCTCACTTCACAATCTTCACTACATCTCACTTCACAATCTTCACTACATGTCACTTCACAATCTTCACTACATCTCACTTCACAATCTTCACTACATCTCACTTCACAATCTTCACTACATCTCACTTAACAATCTTAACCACATCTCACTTCACAATCTTCACTACATCTCACTTCACAATCTTCACTACACCTCACTTCACAATCTTCACTACATCTCACTTCACAATCTTCACTAACACCATCCTTCATCAATACATATAACAACATCCATAATCACTACTTATAACACCATCCATCATCATCACTACATATAACACTATCCATCATCACTACATATAACACGATCCATCATCACTACATGTAACACCATCCACCATCACTACATATAGACCCATCCATCACGACATATAACACCATCCATCATCACTACATATAACACCAACCATCATCACTACATATAATATCATCCATCATCACTACATATAACTCCATCCATCATCACTACATATGACACCATCCAGCATCACTACATATAACACCACCCATCATCACTACATATAACATCATGCATCATCACTACATATAACACAATCCATCAACACTACATATAAAACCAACCTATCATCACTACATATAATATCATCCATCATCACTACATATAACACCATCCAACATCACAACATATAACACCACCAATCATCACTACATATTACATCATCCATCACTACATATAACTCTATCCATCATCACTACATATAACACCATCCAGCATCACTACATATAACACCAACCATCATCACTACATATACCATCATGCATCATCACTACATATAACACCATCCATCATCACTACATATAAAACCATCCTATCATCACTACATATAACATCATCCATCATCACTACATATAACACCATCCATCACTACATATAGAACCATCCTATCATCACTACATATAATATCATCCATCATCACTACATATAACACCATCCAACATCACTACATATAACACCACCCATCATCACTACATATAACATCATCCATCATCACTATATATAACTCTATCCATCATCACTACATATAACACCATCCAGCATCACTACATATAACACCAACCATCATCACTACATACATCATCATGCATCATCACTATATATAACACCATCCATCATCACTACATATATTACCCTCCTATCATCACTACATATAACACCATCCATCATTACTACATATAACGCCAGCCTTCATCACTAAATATAACACCACCCATCATCACTACATATTATAACACCATCCATCATCTCTACAAACACCAGTCCTCAACACTATAGTGATAAACAGAGCTTCATTTTGTTGTCAATTTCTTTAAATTCCAACCTTATTAAACCGTAATTTTTTCTGTATGGTCAAATTTTGATTTGACCTCAGTGAGAGAGCTGTTAGTGTCAGTAAATCACAATGGTGTTCCGACGCACTGTAACAAAAGTTTCAAAGGTTGAGGTGAAGCCTTGCCAGGTGAAGGAGAAGGGCCCCCGATCTAACAAACTGCAGACCACAAAGCACACTAAACCTCAAAACAACAAGAAGAAGAAGGAAACTACCACTTTCTGCCATGTACAAAAGGACCAGTACCTGCCATGGAGAGACTACATCTTCACTGGGAAAAAGACAAAGAACAACAAGAAGCGTTGACCCAACATTTCTGATATTTAAAAATAATAAAAAACATATTAATTGATTTTGTTTGTATTATTTATGCTTTTATTATTTTCAACTGTAAATGTGCGATTTAGGGATGATCGACCAGGTAAGCCTCTAAACTAAACGGACTGTGCAGCATAATAAGTATATATGGTAAAAAATTACTCGTTTCTTTTAAAATGCATTTTGTGGTGTTAACATTACAAACATTTTACCTTTGTCAGGTTAAGTAAGGTAAGTTACCTTAAGATAGTTACTGTAGGTGTTACTAATTATATAAGAGTTTGCATTATGTTTACATACAGGTTTGCTTCTATGTACAGGACTCAAGCTTACAAGAAAAAATATATAGTATTAAAAGAACTTTTGCAACACATTTTACGCATCACACACACACACACTAAATTGTATAAGCGTCAGTACTGACGTCAAGGATAGATGAGTACGTCACTGGGTCGTAGACATACAGGTATAAGCAATGACGCCAAGGGAAGGTGTGACCTCACAGCATAACAGTGACGTCACTCTGTACAGTTCTGCCAATATGTGAGGTTTTCAGGTTATATTTTTGCTTACTCCCTGACCTTTAAGGATATAAAAATATATTGTGTGAGTATTGATATGTATGTGTCCGTGTGTGTGTGTGTGTGTGTGCGCGCGCGTTCGTAAAAATTCCAACACGCCAAAGAATATTACACTTTTGTAGTTTACAATAAAAATATGGATTAATTGACTAAGTCAGAGGTATTACGGCTTATAACTAACCTTGAATTTAATGATGTAAAACAGTTGAAATTCATCTGTGGAGTGTTAACAAGATCTACTGTATGTGTCATCTTGCAGCCACTAGCATGGGGCCGATAAGTTGCAGGTACAACACAGAGATAAAACTAATTTGAGGCGAGAGATTCAACGGTCTGGGAGAGGGTAAGTGTGAGGAAAATTAATTGGGTACTTATGGAATCAAAGACAATTATAGGGTGAATGAAAACATGATTAATGAGATGATGATGAGTATAATTTACTCAGGGAGAGTAAAGGAAGACATACGGGGAGAAGGTATAGTAGAGGCAAGAGTTAGGAGAAGTTTGAGAGACTATGTGGTGTGGTAGAACTTTTTAAATTATTGATAATAAATGTTCACATGTAGAGAAAGCCGTCAAAATTGATCCCCCAGTGTGTGCTCCTGCCACGCCCAGAACGACCCCCCAACAGGCCACACTATGTAGAGCAAACCACCAAGTAAATTGTATCTTCATATGTAAGTAAAGGTAAAATAGTGTTTCCATAAGTGTATTACTCTGTATATTTCCCTACATCATTATCTATCTTTAAAAGGCCGGGATGGCAGTCCAATACGTGTTAAGTCTTACTTCCTAACATTAGGAAAACAAAATAGTACGAATTGTCAATGAGCGTAGCGACTGTGTGTACATGTACACCAAAACTACATCAGAACAAATTTTGGCCCAATCCGAAAAAATGACGTAAAGTTATGAACGAGGCTTTGTTGATATTTCAACTTCCGCGATACTGTATATAGTTTAAAACTGGATATTGGTGTTTTAACTCCAAAACATATTTTAACACATTTTATAAATTTTTCACCGGTGGTAAGCTCGCCTGACTATCTCGCCTGCTTGTTGTGATAGTTCATAATACAGTACGTTAGAAGCGAGAAAAACGCTCGTC
>NW_024725146.1:0-14472 GCF_018991925.1 Homarus americanus | reverse complement strand
TCTCCCTCTCTCACACACACACCAACCACAAACAAACAACACATCACAAACAAACAAGCAAGCAACAACACAACACAAACAATAATGACACCACAAAAAACATCATTCTAAAAAACAAACAATAAAACAAACAAAAACAATAAAACAAACAAACATACCAACAAACAATAAAACAAACAATCAAACAAACAATAAAACGGTCAAACGAAGAATAAAACAAAAACAAACAATAAAACATACAAACAAACAATAAAACAAACAAACATACATAAAAACAATCAAACAAACATAAAAACAATAAAAAAACAGACCCTCTTCAACAAACCACCACCACCAAGGACTTCACTAACCTACCACCTCCACCACCACCTCCTACAACACTATTTATAATCCCAAAACTTCCCAAAGGTCACTCCTGCCTCGGTGACCTTTGGGGGTTAACACTGCCCACTGGTCTAGATCTGGCGAGAAAACTGCCCCCACCCAAAGGTCACTTGTTGGGTGTCACAAAGCGCCTGGTGGGTGATTTAGGTGAGTCTTCCCCCGCCCTCCCCCATCCCCCCTCTCCAACCCAGGGTCACAGTGTGTAAGGTTAAGGCGTTTGAATTTTAATTTAGTTGATGATGGTATAATGCAGAGGAGGAGGAGGAGGAGGAGGAGAAAAAGAACAAGAAGAACAAGAACAAGAAAAACAAGAACAAGAACAAGAAGAAGGCTAGATTACGTTAGGTTAGGTTAGGTTAGGTTAGGCTAGATTAGGTTAAGTTAGGTTAGGTCTGGTCAGGTTACATTATGCATGAAGGTATTCATTTATATGTATATTTATTAGGGGGCAGTGAAATTTTGCTCAAAGCTGCACTCTTCAGGCATTGTTCCTTATACATATCTAAGACTCCATGCCAAATTTGAAGCTGATATGTCGAGGCTTAGTCTGCCGCATTATCTACTGAAATTTTTAAATTTACCTACAGTACTAGCCAAACAGCCGCTGTGGCGGTGCAATGTTCTGTTCAGTGTTTATCAACTTTTTTTCATATCTCTTATTTCATTTAAGTTGTCTTGTTGCAGATGAGTATGGTGCTATGTCTATATTGATTATCAGCCTTTTCTCATTTCATTTCTCAATGTTGTGTTACTGTACTGTAATGTAGGGGAGACCTGGGTAAGTTGGCGCACTTGAAATTATTCAAATAGGAATTGAACTAAATAAGAACAAGAATGTAGGCAAAAAAGCTGCATTTCACGTAGAAATGAAAGAGTTGTTTGATATCTGTAGCTGTTATTGTCCCCTTGCCTCCTGTCAGGATGTGAGGTGCATAGTTAAGGAGTGTGACGGATATCACCTGGCATGTAATTGTGTTATAAAAGTTCCCAAACGTGAGGTGCAGTTTCTCATTGACCAGCGAGGTGATAGGAAGATGAAGATTGCAGGGGTTGACACGAAAGTGACGAAGATGTGGGACAGAGTGACGGCAAGAGAGAAGCATGATGCGGACAGAGTTAGGAGACAGCTTGAGCAAAATCATAGATATCTGGTAGCTGGAGATATTCCTTATGTTGAGGATAATTCAGATGATTCAAGAGATATTCCTCTCGTCAATACTGATGCTCATTTTGTCCCTGATCCAAGGGCTCTGACAGACACCAGTTCACAGAACCGGACAAGACTCCCTACACTGGCTGCCGCTTGTGACCGATACTTGATTAGTGATTATGCTGGAGCTGCCATTGCTACTGCCACCTTAACTGCCTATGGCATTATCACAAAGGATGACAAGAGTCAGGTTATTGGACCACATAAGCTGCGGGATGCGAGACAAAAATACCGATTTAAGAGGCAAGAAATTGAGATGGCTAGTTTAGATAATTTGACGTCACTCTATTTTGATGGTAAGAAGACCGCCACTCGTGTGATGATAAAGAATGAGAAGACCGAGAAATGGAGTTCGAGGATGATGGTGAAAGATCATTATGTCATCATGGTTGAGCCTGGCAATGAATATCTCACACATGTGACTCCCAAGACTGGACACGGAAAGCAGATTGCCAAAACTATTCGCGAGTTTTTGGTGGAGAAAAATCTAACCCAGCAGCCCATTGTGTGTGTTGGTTGTGATGGAACCAATGTAAATGTAGGATAAGAAAATGGAGTCATTCATCATCTTGAAATGTTACTTGGTCACCCGCTCCATTATTTCATATGTCAGCTTCACGGAAATGAGCTGCCTTTCCGCGCAGTTTTTTATCACTATGATGGTAAACCAAGTAGTCCTGAGCATTGGCGTGGTCCCATTGGAAAGCAGATCAAGGAGTCTTTGTCTGAGCTTCCAGTTGTCGCCTTCCAGCCAGTCAGTTTCCCTGATTTCCCTGTGTTTAATGATGAAGTGGAGAAAGATCTGTCCTGGGATCAGAAATACCTGTATAGGATTTGTAAAGGAGTTATCACAGGTGTTGTTGAAGATGAGTTGGCTGCTATTGAGCCAGGTCCTCCCTGTGTGTCAAGGTGGAACACCTTATGGAGTAGAATCCTCAGGCTGTATGTAGCAACATCAAGACCCAGCCATGAGTTGAAAAGAATTGTCATACAATAATAAAGTTCAGTGCTCCAATGTGGTTTTACATCAAGATACACCCTTACGTAACACACGGCTCAAGGAACGTATTCCAGTCCCTGCTATATATGAAACACCTGAATAGTGAGGAGGAGACGATAGTGAAGAAGGCTGTCCAGAGAAATGCATACTTCGCCCACACAGATCAACTTCTTCTTGGTATGTGTGCAGATGAGGACATGACTGTTAGAGAAAAAGCTGTCTCAATGATAAGAAAAATTAGAGAGGAGAATCAGTAAAAGGAAGAATGCACTGGCAGATCTGAAGAGGAGGAGGAAGATTCTGATGCTGCTGTTGACGAGAATTTGTTAAACTATACTGATGAGGAGGGTAAAGATGGAGATGGGAATGAGGATGTGCCTCCTGTAGTCAACATGAGAAAGGTGGTGACTCCGAAACTAAAGAGGCAAGCAAAAAACTATCATTCCATGATTAACTGGAGGAATGAACTCAAGACTGAGCCTCCTTACATTGCTTCTCTGTCAAATCTACAGGTTAATGACATTCTTGAGACACCATTAGTGGTGCCCAAGTGGCCAAACAGCACTCAGGCGGTCGAGAGAGGCATAAAAGTGATGACTGAAGCTTGTACTGAAGTGACGGGATACGAATCGAGAGATGGATATATTAGGCAAAGATTATTGTCTAGGAAAATGATGCCAAGGTTCCGCACAAAAAAGAATTTCAATATGAACTTGTAATGATTTTCTATACGGTGTACCTGTAAAATAACATGTGAATTAAATCCATGTCACCCATGTAAAATTTATCATTATCCTGGAAAACATTAAATGACACCTAATTTTTGGTATACACTAAAAGTTGACAAAAAGTCGTTCGCGATGCGGCAGGGTAAGTATGCATGAAATGGCATGAAATTTTGCACAGGTGTTTGTTACAGCCATACAAACGATGCCTGAAAAGTGCAGCCTGCAACTCAAATAAAAGTGTTTTTTCCCTGCCCCCTAATATATATATATATATATATATATATATATATATATATATATATATATATATATATATATATATATATATATATATATATATATATATATATATATACATATATATATATATTTAGTGTAACATACAGTATATATTAGGTGGAGCTCCGCTTTTATTTGTTTGTTTTCGTATTATTTAAGTCATTTATTTGTTAACATTAAGCTTAGAATAAGTAAATATTATAAAAAAAACATTGAAAAACTCTCAAGTGACTTTGTAACATATAATTAAGTCGAGATAATAATACCAATACGACGTGCTGGTCAAGCTCCTAAAGAGTTGTCCGGGGGTCTAGCTAACCTCTGGTCGGGGCTTGACCAGCACGAAAAAAAAAAATTTACTAAACGTGATTTTGGCAACCTGTGGTGTAATAGTCAGCATGCTCGCCTTGCAAGCGAGTGGACCCATGTTCGATTCCCGGACAGAGTGAAACTATGAGCATTTTTTTTTACGTCATTTGGCTTTCTATTTACCAGTAAATGGGAACCTGGATGTTAATCGATTTGCGGATCTTATTCTGGAATAATGGTTAGCCAGTGCAGTTGCCGAGTTGTCCGGTCTTCTCGGACTATTCATTGAAACTGGGACATACAACTCGTTAACTTAGGGTGTGGTTGTGGTGTTGGCGACAGATTCTAACACCTTAAACAAATTCACGCCTAGGTTGCTCTAGAGCCGGCCATCCTCGTACACGAAGGGCAACCATTATTGTTACGTGTATAATATTACCATCACTACCACAACCAGCATTATCACTACTATTGTCATCTTCTCAACTATCATCATTCCTTCCCTCTTCCTCTTCCTGCCTCCATATTTTAATAATTATCGTCTCAATTATTATTATTATCATCATCATTATTTTTATTATTATAATTACCGTATTATTATTATTATTATTACTATTATTATTATTATTATTAACAATACAACATGTGGCTGGAACAACAGTAGAAATTAGAAATAAGATAAAAAGTTGTATTAAATTAACAATTAAAACACAAACAAGAACCACAGGTACAAGTCGATCAGTTTTTTATCATGAGAGAGAGAGAGAGAGTGAGAGAGAGAGAGAGAGAGAGACCCTGGCTCACTGTTACGTTATGACAAAGTTGTTGGTAAATATATGGTATGGAAATTGTGTTGATACTTACTCTCTCTCTCTCTCTCTCTCTCTCACACACACACACCAACCACAAACAAACAACACATCACAAACAAACAAGCAAGGAACAACACAACACAAACAATAATGACGCCACAAAAAACATCATTCTAAAAAACAAACAATAAAACAAACAAAAACAATAAAACAAACAACATACCAACAAACAAACAATCAAACAAACAATAAAACGGTCAAACGAAGAATAAAACAAAACAAACAAACAATAAAACATACAAACAAACAATAAAACAAACAAACATACATAAAAACAATCAAACAAACATAAAAACAATAAAAAAACAGACCCTCTTCAACAAACCACCACCACCAAGGACTTCACTAACCTACCACCTCCACCACCACCTCCTACAACTCTATTTATAATCCCAAAACTTCCCAAAGGTCACTCCTGCCTCGGGGACCTTTGGGGGTTAACACTGCCCACTGGTCTAGATCTGGCGAGAAAACTGCCCCCACCCAAAGGTCACTTGTTGGGTGTCACAAAGCGCCTGCTGGGTGATTTAGGCGAGTCTTCCCCGCCCTCCCACATCCCCCCTCTCCAACCCAGGGTCACAGTGTGTAAGGTTAAGGCGTTTGAATTTTAATTTAGTTGATGATGATATAAAGCAGAGGAAGAGGAGGAGGAGGAGGAGGAGGAGGAGGAGGAGGAGGAGGAGAACAAGAACAAGAAGAACAAGAACAAGAACAAGAAGGCTAGATTACGTTAGGTTACGTTAGGTTAGGCTAGATTAGGTTAAGTTAGGTTAGGTCTGGTCAGGTTACATTATGCATGAAGGTATTCATTTATATGTATATTCATGATCTACAGGATCGTTTATGGCCAGTCAAAGGCTTCTAGAAAAGTCAAATACATACAGGTTATCACTAATGGCCAATTATCCCTATTTAGTGTAACATACAGTATATATTAGGTGGAGTTCCGCTTTTATTTGTTTGTTTTCGTATTATTGAAGTCATTTATTTGTTAACATTTAGCTTAGAATAAGTAAATATTATACAAAACAAAACATTGAAAAACTCACAAGTAAATTTGTAACATATAATCAAGTCGAGATAATATTACCAATACCACGTGCTGGTCAAGCTCCGAAACAGTTGTCCGGGGGTCTAGCTAACCTCTGGTCGGGGCTTGACCAGCACGAAAAAAAAAAAAAATTTTTTTACTAAACGTGATTTTGGCAACCTGTGGTGTAATAGTCAGCATACTCGCCTTGCAAACGAGTGGACCCCTGTTCGATTCCCGAACAGAGTGAAAGTATGAGCATTATATTTTACGTCATTTGGCTTTCTATTTACCAGTAAATGGGAACCTGGATGTTAATCGATTTGCGGATCTTATTCTGGAATAATGGTTAGCTAGTGCAGTTGCCGAGTTGTCCGGTCTTCTCGGACTATTCATTGAAACTGGGACATACAACTCGTTAACTTAGGGTGTGGTTGTGGTGTTGGCGACAGATTCTAACACCTTAAACAAATTCACGCCTAGGTTGCTCTAGAGCCGGCCATCCTCGTACACGAAGGGCAACCATTATTGTTACGTGTATAATATTACCATCACTACCACAACCAGCATTATCACTACTATTGTCATCTTCTCAACTATCATCATTCCTTCCCTCTTCCTCTTCCTGCCTCCATATTTTAATAATTATCGTCTCAATTATTATTATTATCATCATTATTTTTATTATTATAATTACCGTATTATTATTATTATTATCATTATTATTATTATTATTATTATTATTATTATTAACAATACAACATGTGGCTGGAACAACATTAGAAATTAGAAATAAGATAAAAAGTTGTATTAAATTAACAATTAAAACACAAACAAGAACCACAGGTACAAGTCGATCAGTTTTTTATCATAGAGAGAGAGAGAGAGAGAGAGAGAGAGAGAGACCCTGGCTCACTGTTACGTTATGACAAAGTTGTTGGTAAATATATGGTATGGAAATTGTGTTGATACTCTCTCTCTCTCTCTCTCTCTCTCTCTCTCTCTCTCTCACACACACACACCAACCACAAACATACAACACATCACAAACAAACAAGCAAGCAACAACACAACACAAACAATAATGGCACCACAAAAAACATCATTCTAAAAACAAACAATAAAACAAACAAAAACAATAAAACAAACAAACATACCAACAAACAATAAAACAAACAAACAATCAAACACAATAAAACGGTCAAACGAAGAATAAAACAAAACAAACAAACAATAAAACATACAAACAAACAATAAAACAAACAAACATACATAAAAACAATCAAACAAACATAAAAACAATAAAAAAAACAGACCCTCTTCAACAAACCACCACCACCAAGGACTTCACTAACCTACCACCTCCACCACCACCTCCTACAACTCTATTTATAATCCAAAAACTTCCCAAAGGTCACTCCTGCCTCGGGGACCTTTGGGGGTTAACACTGCCCACTGGTCTAGATCTGGTGAGAAAACTGCCCCCACCCAAAGGTCACTTGTTGGGTGTCACAAAGCGCCTGCTGGGTGATTTAGGTGAGTCTTCCCCCGCCCTCCCCCATCCCCCTTCTCCAACCCAGGGTCACAGTGTGTAAGGTTAAGGCGTTTGAATTTTAATTTAGTTGATGATGATATAAAGCAGAGGAGGAGGAGGAGGGGGAGGAGGAGGAGGAGGAGGAGGAGGAGAAGGAGAAGGAGGAGGAGGAGAAGGAGAAGGAGGAGACGGAGAAGGAGAAAGAGAAGGAGAAGAAGGAGAAGGAGAAGGAGAAGGAGGAGAAGGAGAAGAAGAAGAAGAAGAAGAAGAAGAAGAAGAAGAAGAAGAAGAAGAAGAAGAAGAAGAAGAAGGAGGAGGAGGAGGAGGAGGAGGAGAACAAGAACAAGAAGGCTAGATTACGTTAGGTTACGTTAGGTTAGGTTAGGCTAGATTAGGTTAAGTTAGGTTAGGTCTGGTCAGGTTACATTATGCATGAAGGTATTCATTTATATGTATATTTATGATCTACAGGATCGTTTATGGCCAGTCAAAGGCTTCTAGAAAAGACAAATACATAGAAGTTATCACTAATGGCCAATTATCCCTATTTAGTGTAACATACAGTATATATTAGGTGGAGTTCCGCTTTTATTTGTTTGTTTTCGTATTATTTAAGTCATTTATTTGTTAACATTTAGCTTAGAATAAGTAAATATTATACAAAACAAAACATTGAAAAAGTCACAAGTGAATTTGTAACATATATTCAAGTCGAGATAATATTACCAATACCACGTGCTGGTCAAGCTCCGAAAGAGTTGTCCGGGGGTCTAGCTAACCTCTGGTCGGGGCTTGACCAGCACGAAAAAAAAAAAAAATTTTACTAAACGTGATTTTGGCAACCTGTGGTGTAATTGTCAGCATGCTCGCCTTGCAAGCGAGTGGACCCCTGTTCGATTCCCGGACAGAGTGAAACTATGAGCATTTTTTTTTACGTCATTTGGCTTTCTATTTACCAGTAAATGGGAACCTGGATGTTAATCGATTTGCGGATCTTATTCTGGAATAATGGTTAGCCAGTGCAGTTGCCGAGTTGTCCGTTCTTCTCGAACTATTCATTGAAACTGGGACATACAACTCGTTAACTTAGGGTGTGGTTGTGGTGTTGGCGACAGATTCTAACACCTTAAACAAATTCACGCCTAGGTTGCTCTAGAGCCGGCCATCCTCGTACACGAAGGGCAACCATTATTGTTACGTGTATAATATTACCATCACTACCACAACCAGCATTATCACTACTATTGTCATCTTCTCAACTATCATCATTCCTTCCCTCTTCCTCCTCCTGCCTCCATATTTTAATAATTATCGTCTCAATTATTATTATCATCATTATTTTTATTATTATTATTGCCGTATTATTATTATTATTATTAACAATACAACATGTGGCTGGAACAACAGTAGAAATTAGAAATAAGATAAAAAGTTGTATTAAATTAACAATTAAAACACAAACAAGAACCACAGGTACAAGTCGATCAGTTTTTTATCATGAGAGAGAGAGAGAGAGAGAGAGAGAGAGAGAGTCCCTGGCTCACTGTTACGTTATGACAAAGTTGTTGGTAAATATATGGTATGTGTTGATACTCTCTCTCTCTCTCTCTCTCTCTCTCTCTCTCTCTCTCTCTCTCACACACACACACACCAACCACAAACAAACAACACATCACAAACAAACAAGCAAGCAACAACACAACACAAACAATAATGACACCACAAAAAACATCATTCTAAAAAACAAACAATAAAACAAACAAAAACGATAAAACAAACAAACAATAAAACAAAGAAACAATCAAACAAACAATAAAACGGTCAAACGAAGAATAAAACAAAACAAACATACATAAAAACAATCAATCAAACATAAAAACAATAAAAAAACAGACCCTCTTCAGCAAACCACCACCACCAAGGACTTCACTAACCTACCACCTCCACCACCACCTCATTACAACTCTATTTATAATCCCAAAACTTCCCAAAGGTCACTCCTGCCTCGGGGACCTTTGGGGGTTAACACTGCCCACTGGTCTAGATCTGGAGATTAAACTGCCCCCACCCAAAGGTCACTTGATGGGTGTCACACAGCGCCTGCTGGGTGATTTAGGTGAGTCTTCCCCCGCCCTCCCCCATCCCCCCTCTCCAACCCAGGGTCATAGTGTGTAAGGTTAAGGCGTTTGAATTTTAATTTAGTTGATGATGATATAAAGCAGAGGAGGAGGAGGAGGAGGAGGAGGAGGAGGAGGAGGAGGAGAAAAAGAAGAAGAAGAAGAACAACAACAACAAGGCTAGATTAAGTTAGGTTACGTTAGGTTAGGTTAGGCTAGACTAAGTTAAGTTAGGTTAGGTCTGGTCAGGTTACATTATGCATGAAGGTATTCATTTATATGTATATTTATGATCTACAGGATCGTTTATGGCCAGTCAAAGGCTTCTAGAAAAGACAAATACATAGAAGTTATCACTAATGGCCAATTATCCCTATTTAGTGTAACATACAGTATATATTAGGTGGAGTTCCGCTTTTATTTGTTTGTTTTCGTATTATTTAAGTCATTTATTTGTTAACATTTAGCTTAGAATAAGTAAATATTATACAAAACAAAACATTGAAAAACTCACAAGTGATTTTGTAACATATAATCAAGTCGAGATAATATTACCAATACCACGTGCTGGTCAAGCTCCGAAAGAGTTGTCCGGGGGTCTAGCTAACCTCTGGTCGGGGCTTGACCAGCACGAAAAAAAAATAATAATTTTTTTTTACTAAACGTGATTTTGGCAACCTGTGGTGTAATAGTCAGCCTTGCAAGCGAGTGGACCCCAGTTCGATTCCCGGACGGAGTGAAACTATGAGCATTTATTTTTTTACGTCATTTGGCTTTCTATTTACCAGTAAATGGAAACCTGGATGTTAATCGATTTGCGGATCTTATTCTGGAATAATGGTTAGCCAGTGCAGTTGCCGAGTTGTCCGGTCTTCTCGGACTATTCATTGAAACTGGGACATACAACTCGTTAACTTAGGGTGTGGTTGTGGTGTTGGCGACAGATTCTAACACCTTAAACAAATTCACGCCTAGGTTGCTCTAGAGCCTGCCATCCTCGTACACGAAGGGCAACCATTATTGTTACGTGTATAAAATTACCATCACTACCACAACCAGCATTATCACTACTATTGTCATCTTCTCAACTATCATCATTCCTTCCCTCTTCCTCCTCCTGCCTCCATATATTAATAATTATCGTCTCAATTATTATTATTATCATCATTATTTTTATTATTATTATTACCGTATTATTATTATAATTATTATTATTATTATTATTATTATTATTATTATTATTATTATTATTATTATTATTATTATTATTATTATTAACAATACAACATGTGGCTGGAACAACAGTAGAAATTAGCAATAAGATAAAAAGTTGTATTAAATTAACAATTAAAACACAAACAAGAACCACAGGTACAAGTCGATCAGTTTTTTATCATGAGAGAGAGAGAGAGAGAGAGAGAGAGTCCCTGGCTCACTGTTATGTTATGACAAAGTTGTTGGTAAATATATGGTATGGAAATTGTGTTGATACTCTCTCTATCTCTCTCTGTGTCTCTCTCTCTCTCTCACACACACACCAACCACAAACAAACAACACATCACAAACAAACAAGCAAGCAACAACACAACACAAACAATAATGACACCACAAAAAACATCATTCTAAAAAACAAACAATAAAACAAACAAACATACCAACAAACAAACAATCACACAAACAATAAAACGGTCAAACGAAGAATAAAACAAAACAAACAAACAATAAAACATACAAACAAACAATAAAACAAACATACATAAAAACAATCAAACAAACATAAAAACAATAAAAAAACAGACCCTCTTCAACAAACCACCACCACCAAGGACTTCACTAACCTACCACCTCCACCACCACCTCCTACAACACTATTTATAATCCCAAAACTTCCCAAAGGTCACTCCTGCCTCGGTGACCTTTGGGGGTTAACACTGCCCACTGGTCTAGATCTGGTGAGAAAACTGCCCCCACCCAAAGGTCACTTGTTGGGTGTCACAAAGCGCCTGCTGGGTGATTTAGGTGAGTCTTCCCCCGCCCTCCCCCATCCCCCCTCTCCAGCCCAGGGTCACAGTGTGTAAGGTTAAGGCGTTTGAATTTTAATTTCGTTGATGATGATATAATGCAGAGGAGGAAGAGGAGGAGGAGGAGGAGGAGGAGATCAAGAACAAGAACAAGAACAAGAAAAACAAGAACAAGAACAAGAAGGCTAGATTACGTTAGGTTACGTTAGGTTAGGTTAGGCTAGATTAGGTTAAGTTAGGTTAGGTCTGGTCAGGTTACATTATGCATGAAGGTATTCATTTATATGTATATTTATGATCTACAGGATCGTTTATGGCCAGTCAAAGGCTTCTAGAAAAGATTAATACATAGAAGTTATCACTAATGGCCAATTATCCCTATTTAGTGTAACATACAGTATATATTAGATGGAGTTCCGCTTTTATTTGTTTGTTTTCGTATTATTTAAGTCATTTATTTGTTAACATTTAGCTTAGAATAAGTAAATATTATACAAAACAAAACATTGAAAAACTCACAAGTAAATTTGTAACATATAATCAAGTCGAGATAATAATACCAATACCACGTGCTGGTCAAGCTCCGAAAGAGTTGTCCGGGGGTCTAGCTAACCTCTGGTCGGGGCTTGACCAGCACGAAAAAAAAAAAAAAAAAAATTTTACTTAACGTAATTTTGGCAACCTGTGGTGTAATAGTCAGCATACTCGCCTTGCAAGAGAGTGGACCCCTGTTCGATTCCCGGACTGAGTGAAACTATGAGCATTTTTTTTTACGACATTTGGCTTTCTATTTACCAGTAAATGGGAACCTAGATGTTAATCGATTTGCGGATCTTATTCTGGAATAATGGTTAGCCAGTGCAGTTGCCGAGTTGTCCGGTCTTCTCGGACTATTCATTGAAACTGGGTCATACAACTCGTTAACTTAGGGTGTGGTTGTGGTGTTGGCGACAGATTCTAACACCTTAAACAAATTCACGCCTAGGTTGCTCTAGAGGCGGCCATCCTCGTACACGAAGGGCAACCATTATTGTTACGTGTATAATATTACCATTACTACCACAACCAGCATTATCACTACTATTGTCATCTTCTCAACTATCATCAATCCTTCCCTCTTCCTCCTCCTGCCTCTATATTTTAATAATTATCGTCTCAATTATTATTATTATCATCATTATTTTTATTATTATTATTACCGTATTATTATTATTATTATTATTATTATTATTATTACAATACAACATATGGCTGGAACAACAGTAGAAATTAGAAATAAGATAAAAAGTTGTATTTAATTAACAATTAAAACACAAACAAGAACCACAGGTACAAGTCGATCAGTTTTTTATGAGAGAGAGAGAGAGAGAGAGAGAGAGAGAGAGAGACCCACCGCTAATAAAGGAACCTTGAGCATCACTCCTAAACATTACTGACGAAGAAAAAGTAATAATAACTTTTAGAAAATTCAGAGACCCGCAGACCCACGAACACACAAGACCCGAGCCATTTATCACCACACACTGAAGGACCATGACATACCAACCTTGGGGGTCTTGTGTCTGTCTGTCTATTTATCTATCTGTCTATTTGATATATTCATCTGTCTAAGTGTATGTCCAATTCATTATATATTTATTCGTGTATTTATCTCTGTCTGTCTGCCTGTTTGGTCGCTTATCAAAAATTATCAAACAGCAGGTGGAGTGGGGAGGGAGGGGGGGGGGATGATTCGCAGTTTCGCCACCTAGTCCATTAAGTTAACCTAACATTAAACTAATGTAACCTAATATAACGCAAAGCTAACCTAACCAAACTAAACCAAACCAAACCAAACATTAACCTGCCCTATCCTTATAACACTTATCCTAACATTAACCGGATATCATAAGGTTAAGGAGCCATCCCTTGTTTCAACCTAACCAAACCTAACCTAATTAAAACCTAATCTATCCCAATTTAATCCAATTTAACCTAACATAACCTAACATAACTCAATCTAACTTAAACTAGCCTAACCCCCCGTTTAGAGTTAAGGTACTTAATCACCAAGCGAAATATGTGGGGATTCCTAGTCTTCAAGAGATCCCTAACACAACCTAACATCATCATCATCTACTTAATTAATAAAACCTAACTTAACCTAAACTAACCTAACCCTCGGAAGGAGTTAGTGACGGCTGCGTGCTATCTCCAGGACTGCATAATCACTGATCAAAACTTTAAAACGAGAAAAGTTATAAGAAACGATGAAGGACTAAAAGTTAATGGTAAAGTAGTATCAAATATTCGATATGCAGATGATACTGGTCTGAACTCGGGATAGTGAAGAGACGGTATTAAACTATGATGAACAAGACTAGTGGCCAAGACGGTGAATAATGTGGCCTTGGGTTAATGCTGTATATAAAGACGGGAATAATGGTTATTTCTAATGTCAAACCAAATCCTAAAAGATGATGACAGGGAACTTAACCCAGCTGTTATAACCTTTAACGGTGGTTTAAGCTATAAATCTTTAAGGACGTTGGTTTAAACAATAACATTCGAAGGACGATAATTAAAGCTAAAAATCCTCATGAGGTTAGTTATTGCATCATCCTGAATGGTGGAAACTATTGTGAATTTTGTAAGTAAACATTATGTGTGATGGTCGACCTACGTGCCCCGCCAGCAGGGAAGACAGCAGTAATGTCCGACACAGTGGTAGGTAAGAAACATTGTCTTGGGTCGTAAGGTAAGGGCGACGACACCTGCCACAAGTCACACGCCCATCCGAGGACAGGATGAAATGTGTGTGTCCGGAGAATGGTGGGCGGGGCGCACAGACACGTGTAAGGAGCTTGTAAATGGATCTTTGGCTACGTGTGTGGTGGCCGCCGTGGACACGGGGAAGGGGAGGGAGTGTGGAGACCAGCCGACCTTCACTAATTACGTGAAGAATATATGTGAGAATCTATCGACGTAGTAATAGTCAGTCGGTGGAG
>NW_024725145.1:0-12862 GCF_018991925.1 Homarus americanus | reverse complement strand
TGGCAGTGTTTGAAGTGTACCACAAAACAAAGGTGCACATGGAGGCTACTGTACTCTGGCAAGGAGAACAGGAGTGACAGAGCAGGCACTTAGGAGTGTCAGTGGAGTACCTGGGAGTGTCAGAGGTGTACCTGGAGTGTTTATGGTGTACCTGCTGGGAGTGTCTTAGGTGTACCCAGATAGTTGAGGTGTATCTGAGGCCTGAGGCAGCCTGCGAGTGTGAGAGGTACTTAGAAGTGTCTGAGGTGTACCAGGGAGTGTCAGAGAATTACCAGGAGGTCACAGGAGAACCTGGGAGTGTGAGAGGTACCCACAGTGTGGAGAGGTACTCAGGAGGTCTGAGGTGCACCTGGGAGTGTCTGAGGCACCTGGGAGTGTCAGGGGTGTGTACCAGGGAGTGTCAGTGAGCACATGGAGGCCAGAGGCACCCAAGGAGTGTCGACGGTGTACATGGAGTGTCAGTGGTGTACCCAGGTGTTGAAGTGGTGTACCTGGGAGGCCAGAGGTGTGCCTGGGAGTGTCTTAGGTGCACCTGGGAGTGTCTGAGAGCACCTGGGAGGTCTGAGGTGAGCAAGGGAGTGTGAGAGGTGTACTTAGAAGTGGCTGAGGTGTACCAGGGAGGCCACAGGTACCTGGGAGCATCTGTGTACCTGGGAGTGTCTCAGGTGTACCTGGGAGCAAGTTAGGGGAGAACCAGCGAGTGAAAGAGGCACCTGGGAGTGTCTGAGGTGTACTGGGAGGTTTGAGGTACCTGGGAGGCCAGTGGTACCAGGAGGTCAGAGGAATACCAGGAGTGTCAGAGGGGTACCTGGAGGTCAGAGGTTTCACCAGGAGTATCGGAGGTTTACTCCGTGTGTCAGAGCACCTGGGAGTGTCGGAGGTGACCTGGGAGGTCAGAGGTGTACCTGGGAGTGTCAGAGGAGGAACAGGAGTGTCAGTGAAGGGCCTTTTGGAGTCTCAAAGGTGTACCTGGGAGTATCGGAGGTGTAATTCTTGGAATATCGGAGGTACCTGGGAACATTTGAAGGTGTACTCTGGGAGTGTCAGAGGTGTACCTGGGAGGCCGGAGGTACCTGGGAGGACACAGGAGGCCTGGGATTGTCAGAGGTGTACCTACAGGCCAGAGGTGTACCTGGGAGGTCAGAGAGGTACCTGGGAGGCCAGAGGTGTACCTGGGAGTGTGTGAGAGAAGTGCACTGAGAGGCCGGAGGTGTACCTGGAGTGTCATGAGGAGACCCAGATTGCTGGGGAGGTGCACCTGCAGTGTCAGAGGTGTACCTGGGAGGCCAGAGGTACCCAAGTGTCAGAGGTGTACCTGGGAGGTCGGAGGCACCTGGGAGGTGAGATGGTACCTGAGTGTCGGAGGCACCTGGGAGTGTCGGAGGTGCACCTGGCAGTGTCAGCGGTGTACCTGGGATGTCAGAGGTAACAGGAATGTCAGTGGAGCACCTGGGAGTGTCAAGGCACTATGAGTGTCAGAGGTGTACCTGGGAGGTCAGAGAAGCACCAGGAGCACAGGAGTACCTGGGAGGAGAGGTGCACCCAGGGGTGCAGGAGGTGCACGGGAGGCCAGAAGGCACTGAGTGCCAGAGGTACCTGGGAGGTTCTGAGTTTGGGAGGCCGGGAGAACCAGGAGTAAAAGAGGTGTACCTGGGAGAGCCAGAGGTAAGGGGAGGTCTGAGGTGGAAGAAGGGAGTGGTAGATGTGGTACCAGGAGGCCAGAGGAATACAGGACAGGAGTTGGTACCTGGGAGGCTGGGAGGTACCTGGGAACACGAGGTGCACTAGGAGGTCAGGGGTGTGCCAGGGAGCAAGCCAGCTGAGTGCACTTGGAGTCCGAAGGTACTTGGAGCATCGGAGGTGTACCTGGGTGTCGGAGGTACTCTGGGAATGGAGGTGTACCATGGAGTGTCAGAGAAGTACCTTGGAGTTTGTGAGGCAACCAGGGAGGCCGAAGAGTACCTGGGAGGCCGAGGTGTACTTGGGAGCACGAAGGTACCTAGGAGTATCAGAGGTGTACTCAGTAAAGCTAAATTTATTCATTCTAATTCCAATTCTATTCTAATTTGGTTCTAATTTGGTCCTAACCTAACCCAACTTCCCAGGTTAGTTAGGTTAGGCAGGTTAGGTTAGGAAGAAGTTTAGGTTGGCTAGGTTAGGTTAGGCTAGATTATGTTGTGGCCTGGCTGGCTAGGGCTAGGTTAGGTTGAAAGGTTGAAGCAGTTAAGGTTAGTTAGGTTAGGTTTAGTTAGGTTTGGCTACAGGTTAGGTTAGGTTAGGTTAGCTAGGTTAGGTTAGGGTTAGGTTAGGTTAGGTTAGGTTTGCTTGCTAGTTAGGTTGAAGCAGTTAGGTTAGTTAGGTTGTAAGAAGTTGTTGGGTTAGGTTAGTTAGGTTTGTGTTGAAGGCGGAATTTTAGTTTGTTTTACTTTTCACGAAAAACACTACGGAAATCGTTGGCCTCCTTTACAAAAACACTTTTTTAGTTAGTTGCATATATTTTCAAACATGTGCTGTGTTTTTTGAAGAAATTCCTGTTTTGAAGTTAGTTTTACTTTCAGGGAAATATGACCTAATTTTGCGAAGTAGATTATCATAGAAAACGGGAAATTTGTGTCATAAAAAATAGGAAATATCTACTTTCCGGGAAAGTTGCTTATCTACTTTCTCGAAAAGTGGATAGATTTTATACTTTTCGGGAACCAACCCAACCCAACCTACCCCAACCCAACCCAACCTAACCTAAGCTAACCTAACCTAGGTTAGGTTAGCTAAGGTTAGGTTAGGTTAGGTGGGATGGGATTGGGATTGGGTTAAGGTTAGGCTTTGGGTGGAATTGGGATTGGGATTAGGTTAGGTGGGATTGGGTTAGGTTGGGTTGGGAGTTAGGTTAGGTTGGGTGGGATTAGGTCAGGTTGGGTTTGGTTGGGTTAGGTTAGATTGGAGTTAGGTCAGGTTAGGTTGGGTTGGAGTTGGGATTGGGATTGAGTTGGGTTAGGTTAAGGTTAGGTTAGGGTTGGGTTGGGATTAGGTCAGGTTGGTTTAGGTTAGGTTGGGTTAGGTTAGGTTAGGTTAGGTTAGGTTAGGTTAGGTTGGGTTAGGTTAGGTTAGGTTAGGTTAGGTTAAGTGAATTTTAGTTAGTTTTACTTCTTTTAACGAAAAACCTCACGGAAATCGTTGAATTTCCTTACAAAAACACTGTTTTTTAGTTATTTGTACATATTTTCGAACATGTGCCGTGTTTTCTGTTGAAGAAGTCTGTTTTGAAGTTAGTTTTACTTCTTTTCACGCTTAGGTTAGGTTAGGTTAGGTTAGGTTAGGTTAGGTTAGGTTAGGTTAGGTTGGGTTGGGTTGGGTTGGGTTGTGTTGGGTTAGGTTGGGTTAGGTTAGGTTAGGTTAGGTTAGGTTAGGTTAGGTTAGGTTAGGCTAGGTTAGGTTAGGTTAGGTTGGGTTAGGTTAGGTCAGGTTAGGTTAGGTTGGGTTAGGTTAGGTTAGGTTAGGTTTGGTTAGGTTAGGTTAGGTTGGGTTAGGTTAGGTTAGGTTAGGTTAGGTTAAGTGAATTTTAGTTAGTTTTACTTCTTTTCACGAAGAACACTCACGGAAATCGTTGAATTTCCTTACAAAAACACTTTTTTAGTTAGTTGTACATATTTTCAAACATGTGCCGTGTTTTCTTTTGAATAACTCTGTTTTGAAGTTAGTTTTACTTCTTTTCACGATTAGGTTAGGTTAGGTTAGGTTAGGTTAGGTTAGGTTAGGTTAGGATAGGTTAGGTAAATTTTAGTTAGTTTTACTTCATTTCAAGAAAAACACTCAGTTTTAGATAAAAACCAATGTATTTTACTTATTTTTATCTGCTTTTCACGGTAAATGCTTAATTTCATTTCAAAACACTGATTTTCAGTGTTAGAGGTTAGGTGAGGTTAGGTTAGGTTTGGTACACTCCCAGGTACACCTCTGATACTCCCAGGTACACCTCTGACACTCCCAGGTACACCTCCGATACTCCCAAGTGCACCTCTGACACTCCCTGGTACACCTATGACACTCCCAGGTACACCTCAGACACTCCCTGGTACATCTCTGACACTCCCAGGTACACCTCTTTCACTCCCTGGTTCTCCCCTGACTCTCCCAGGTACACCTCAGACACTCCCAGGAACACCTCAGACACTCCCAGGTACACCTCTGACACTCCCAGGTACACCTCAGACACTCCTAGGTATACCTCTCAGACTCTCAGGTACACCTCTCACACTCACAGGTTCTCCTGTGACACTCCCTGGTATTTCTCTGACACTCCCGGGTTCACCTCAGACACACCCAGGTACACCTTAGAAACACCCAGGTAAACCTTTGACATTCCCAGGCACACCTCTGACACTCCAAGGTACACCGCTGACACTGCCAGGTACACCTCTGACACTCCATGTATACCTCCGACACTCCCAGGTACACCTCTGACACTCCCACGTACTCCAATGACACTCCCAGGTACACCTGTGACACTCCCAGGTACTCCACTGACACTCCCTGGTAAACCCCTGACACTCCCAGGTACACCTCTGACACTCCCAGGTACACCGCAGACACTCCCAGGTACTCTTCTCACACTCTCAGGTACACCTCTGACACTCCTAGGTACTCCTCTGTCACTCCCTGATAAACCTCTAACACTCCCAGGTACACCGGTGACACTCCCAGGTACACCGCTGACGCTGGCAGGTACACTTCAGACACTGCCAGGTACACCTCCGACACTCCCAGGTACACCTCTGACACTCCCAGGAACACCTCAGACACTCCCTGGTACACCCCTGACACTCCCAGGTACACCTCTAACACTCCCAGGTACAATTCTGACACTTCCAGGTACACCTCAGACACTCCCAGGTACACCCCAGACACTCCCAGGTACACCCCAGACACTCCCAGGTACACTTCTCACACTCGCAGGTACACCTCTGACACTCCCAGGTAAACCTCTGACACTCGCAGGTACACCTCTGAAACTTCGAGGTACATCTCTGACACTCCCAGGTACACCTCTGACACTCCCAGGTACACCTCCGATACTCCCAGGTACACCTCAGACACTCCCAGGTACACCAGCAGCCTCCCAAATTGCACCTCTGACACTCCAGAGCCACCTCCTGGCCTCCCCAGGTACCTCAAGCACTCCCAGGTGCACCTCTGACACTCGCTGGTACACCTCTGGAACTCCGGTGCATCTCTGACACTCCCAGGTACACCTCCTGACCTCCCAGGTGCACCTCTGACCACTCAGATACACCTCCGATACTCCCAGGTACACCTCAGACACTCCCAGGTACACCGCTGACACTCCCAGGTATTCCTCTGACACTCCCTGGTACACCTCTGACATTCCCAGGTACACCTCAGACACTCCCCCTTACACCCCTGACACTCCCAGAGGTGTACCTGGGAGTGTCTGAGGTGCTACTGAGCTGTGCCTGGGGAGTGTCTGCAGCCTACCTGGGAGTGTCTGCAAAGGTAACCAGGGAAGTGTCAGAAGAAATACAGGGTGTCAGAGGTGCCTGGTGAAAACCAGTATCGGAGGTTTAGCTTGGAGTGTCGGAGTTATCTGGGGTGTGGAGACCTCTGGGAGTGTCAGGCTGAACCTGGGTGTCGAGTAGCCTGAGATGGGTGTCAGTGAATACCTGGGGTCTCAAGGCCTGGGGTATCCAGGTGTGCCCAGGAATATCGGAGGTGTGCCTGGAAATCGGAGGTGTGCTGGGAGTGTCAGAGATGTACCTGCGGAGGTCAGAGGTGTGCCTGGGAGTGTGAAAGGATGCACCTGGGGTGTCAGAGTGTGCAAGTCAGGTGCTACCTGGAGTGTCAAGTGTACCTGGGAGTGTCAGAAGGTGCTTCACCTCAGTCGGGGGTGTGCAGGGAAGTGTCGTGGACCTGGGGTGTCAGAGTGACCTGGGAGTGTCGGGTGCATGGATGCTGGCTCCGAGTGTCAGGGAAGAACAGGGGTGAGATGTACCTGGGAGTTAGAAGGTGTGTGAGAGTGTCTGAGGTGTGCCTGGGGTGTCAGAAACCAGGGAGTGTCAGAGAATACCTAGAAGTGTCAGAGTGTGCTTGGGAGTGTCAGAAGTACCTGGTGTCAGTGTTCGAGGTGTGCGGGAGTGTCAGCAGTAAGTTGCCTGGGAGGTCTGGTGTGCCTGGGAATATCAGGTGTACCTGGGAGTGTCAGAAGGTGCCTGGGAGGTCTGAGTGTGCCTGGGAGTGTCTGAGGTACCTGGGAATGTTAGGGAGAACCAGGGGTAAAGGGTGTACCTGGGAGTGTCTGAGGTGTACCTGCGAGTGTGAGAGGTGTGCCTAGAAGTGTCTAACGTGTGCCTGGGAGTGTTAAAGGTGTCAGGGAGGTGACAGAGGGTACCTAGGGTGTCAGAGGTGTACATGGGAGTGTCAGTGGTGTACCTGGGGTGTCAGAGGTGTACCTGTGAGTGTTAGAGGGTGCACCTGGGGTGTCGGAGGTGTACCTGGAGTGTCAGAGGTGTACCTTCAGGTGTCAGGAGTGTACCAGGGGAGTGTCAGTGGGTACCTGGGAGTGTCAAAGGTGTGCCTGGGGTGTCGGAGGTGTACATGGAGTGTCAGAGGTGTAGCTGGCAGTGTCAGCGGTGTACCTGGGAGGGTCAGAGGTGTGTCTGGGATGTCAGAGGTGTGCCTGGGGTGTCTGGCTGTACCTGGAGTGTCAGAAAGTACCAGGGGAGTGTCACGGGAGAACCTGGGGAGTGTGAGAGGTGTACCTAATAGTGTGAGAGGTGTACCTTAGGAGTCTCTGGTGTACCTGGGAGTGTCAAGGGAAAACAGGGAGTGTCTGAGGTGTGCCTGAGTGTCAGAGGTGTACTAGGGGAGTGTCAGAGGAATACCTAGGAGTGTCAGGGTGTACCTGGGAGTGTCAGAGGTGTGCCTAGGAGTATTGGAGTTTACCTGGGGAGTGTCGGAGTTGTACCTGGGAGTGTCGAGGCGGACCTGGGAGTGTCAGAGGGTGTACCTGGGAGTGTAGCAACCCTAACCTAACCTAACCTAACCTTACCTAACCTAACCTAACCTAACCCTAACCTAACCTAACCTAACCTAACTAACCTCTAACACTGAAAATCAGTTTTTGAAAATAAATTAAGTGTTTTCCGTGAAAAGAAGATAAAAATAAAAGGCAATACATTGGTTTTGTCTGAAACTAGTGTTTTCAGTGAAAAGAAATAAAACTAACTAAAATTCACCTAACCTAACATAACTAACCTAACCTATCCTAACCTAACCTAACCTAACCCTAGCAACTAACCCAACCCAGCCCAACCTAACCTAAACTAAACTAACCTAACCTAACTAACCTAATCTAACCTATTAATAGCCAACCCAACCCAAGCCTAGCCCAACCTAACCTAGCAAAACTAACCTAACCCAACCTAACCTAACCTAATCTAACACTAACCTAACCTAACCTAACCTAACGTCTAACACTGAAAATCAGTGTTTGAAAAAAATTAAGCGTTTTCCGAAAAGAAGATAAAAATAAAAGTAAAATACATTGGTTTTTATCTAAAACTGAGTGTTTTCGTGAAAATAAGTAAAACTAACCAAAATTCACCTAACCTAACCTAACCTAACCCTACCTATCTAACCTAACCTAACTAACCCAACCATAGCAACCCAGCCCAACCCAGCAACCTAATCTGCCTACCTAACCTAGCAACTAACCTAACCGAACCTAACCTAACCTAACCTAACCTAACCTAGCCTAGCAACCTAACCCAACACAACCCAGCCCAACCCAACCCAACCTAACCTAACCTAACCTAACTAACCTAACCTAACCTAAGCGTGAAAAGTAAAACTAACCAAAACAGACTTCTTCAACAGAAAACACACGGCACATGTTCGAAATATGTACAAATAACTAAAAACAAGTGTTTTTGTAAGGAAATTCAACGATTTCCGTGAGGTTTTCGTTAAAAAGTAAAACTAACTAAAATTCATAACCTAACCTAACCCTAACCTAACACTTACAACCCAACTAACCTAACCTAACCTAACACAAACCTAACCTAGCAACCTAACCTAACCTGGCCTAACCTAGCCTTCTTAACCTAACCTAGCCTAACCTAGCCCAACCTGCTTCTAACCCACAACCCAACCCTAACCCAGCAACCTAACCTAACTTGTAGCCAACATAACCTGGGTTGGAACATTAGAACAGAACCAGGCCAGGTAGAAATAGTGAACCAAGTGAGTTGAAATTGAATAGAGTAAGGTTAGGTTGGCTTAGGTTCCCCGAAAAATATAAAATCTATCCACTTTTCGAGAAAGTAGATAACAACTTTCCCAGAAAGTAGATATTTCTATTTTTTTATGACACAAATTTTCCGTTTCTATGATAATCTGCTTCATAAAATTAGGTAATATTTGCCCAAAATTCGAAAATCTACTTCCCGAAAGTTGATAATCTACTTTCGGAAAAGTAGATAGATTTTCTCTTTCGGAAAATAGATAAACAACTTTCCGGAAAGCGAATTACATATCCTCATCGAGTTTATGATACAAATTTCCGTTTTCATGATAATCTACTTCGCAAAATTAGGTAATATTTCCCTGAAAATTGGAAAATCTACTTCCCCGTAAAACAAGTAAACCTAACAGAAATACACTGTGTTTCAATTAAACGTAAGTTTTCCGTGAATGAAGTAAAACTAACTAAGATACACTGTTTTTCATCTAAAAGTGTTTTTGTGAAAAGAAACTAATTTAAAACTACGTTTAAACAGAAAACAGGGCTTATCTTTTAAAAAGTACAACTGATTAAAAACAGTGTTTTCAGAAGAAAGTGGTCGTTTTCCGTGAAAGAAGTAAAACTGACTAAAACTAAAACCAGTGTTATAAAAATTAAGCGTTTTCCGTAAAAGGGTAGGACTAACTAAAATACATTGGTTTTTATCTAAAACCGAGTGTTTTTCGTGAAAAGAAGTAAAACTAACTAAAATTCACCTAACCTAACCTAACTTAGGTTAGGTTAGGTTAGGTTAGGTTAGGTTAGAGTTAGGTTAGGTTAGGTTAGGTTAGGTTAGGTAGGTAGAGTCAGGAACCAGGTGCTAGACTAGCAGGTTGGGCTGAAAGGGTTGGGATGGAGTTGGAGGCTTGGTTAGGTTGCTAGGAGCCAGGTTGGAGGTGAATTTAGTTAGATTTTACTATTTTTCACGAAAACTCGGTTTTAGATAACCAATAATATTTTATATTTTATCTTCTTTTATGAAAAAGCTTAATTTTTCAAAACACTGATATTCAGTGTTAGAGGTTAGGTTAGGTTAGGTAATTAAGTAGATAGGTTAAGTTAGGACAGAACAGGTTAGAACAGAGCAGGTTGGGTAGGTTAGTTTATTAGAGGTTAGGACTAGTTTAGCTAGGTAGGAGCTTAGTTGCCAGATCAGGCCAGGTTCGGTACGTTAGGCTTGGCTAGGTTAGCTTAAGTTAGGCTAGGCAGGCGGTCAGGGCAGGATTAGTCAGGTTAGTTAAAGTTTAGCAGTAAGGTAGGATAGTTAGGTGAATTTTAGTTAGTTTTACTTATTTTCACGAAAACACTCAGTTTTAGATAAAACCAATGTATTTTACTTCTATATCTTCTTTTCACTGATTTTCAGTGTTAGAGGTTAGGTTAGGTTAGGTTAGTTAGGTTTGGTTAGTTAGGTTAGGTTAGGTTAGGTTAGGTTAGGTTAGGTTGCTAGGTTAGGTTAGGTTATGTTAGCTAGGTTAGGTTAGGTTAGGTTAGTGAATTTAGTTAGTTTTACTCTTTTCACGAAAACACTCAGTTTTAGGGTTTGTACACCCCAGGCAGGCACCTCCGATACTCCAGAGCACACCCCTGACACCCCTGGCACACCTCAGACACCTCTCACACCTCCCCCATACCGCAGGCCACCCCAGACACACACAGGCACCTAGGACACCCCAGGTACACCTCTTTCACTCCCCAGGTACTCCACTGACACTCCCCTGGTACACCCCCTGACACTCCCAGGTACACCTCTGACACCCCAAGGTACACCTGACACTCCCAGGCACACCCAGACACCCTTTGGTACACCTCTCACACCTCAGGTACACCTCTCACACTCCCAGGTTCTCCTGTGACACCCCTGGTACTTCCCTCTCTGACACTCCCGGGTTCACCTCAGACACTCCAGGTGCACACCTCAGAAACCCCAGGTACACCTCTAGACTTTCCGTCCACCTCTGACACTCCATGAACACCGCTGACACTGTCAGGTACACCTCTGACACCCATGTACACCTCCGACACCCCAGGCACACCTCTGACACTCCCAGGTACTCCACTGACACTTTGGTACACCCCTCGACACCCCAGGTACACCTCTGACACTCCCAGGAACACCTCTGACAATCCCAGGCACACCCTCAGACACCCTAGGTAAACCCCAGACACCCCAGCATACACCTCAGACACTCCCAGGCACTTCACACTGCAGGCACTTCCCAGGTTGCTGACACCAGGACACCTCTGACTCCCAGGCACCTTAGCAATAACACACTCCCAGGTACTCCACTGGTAACCCCTGACACTCCCAGGTACACGTCCAACACTCCCCAGATAGCCTCTGACACCCCCACACCTCTGACACTCTAAGCCTTCACACCTCCCAGGCACACCTCCGATACTCCCAGGCTGTCCTGACACTCCCAGGTACACCTCTGACACTCCTAAGCTCTCCTCTGTCACCTCATCATCTGCCAGGTACACTCAGACACCCCAGGCATCTGACACTCAGGTGCACCTCATACACACCTAGGCACACCTTCAGACCCCCAGGCACCTTCACACCCAGGTGTCACTCTGCATTCTCCAGCTACCCTCTGACACCCCCACACCTCGACAGGCATGACCTCCGATGCTGGCATTGCCTTCTGACACCCCAGGCACAACTCCACACACTCCCAGGTAAACCTCCGATATGCCTAGGGACTCTCTGACACCTCCCAGCACTACACTGACACTCCCAGAGCCTTCCGACACCCAGGTTCACTCACACTCCCAGGCACACCCCCAGGCACACCCTCAGACCTCCCAGGTACACTCAGACACCCCAGGCAGACCTCCACACTCCCAGGTACTCTGACTTCCAGGCACACCCCTGACACTCCCAGGCTCAGACACTCCCAGGCTCCCCAGACTTCCAGGTTCTTCTGACACTCCCAGCTTGACACTGCAGGTACCCAGACATTCCTGACACCTCTGACACCCCAGGTGTCCAACACCTCCCACATACACCTCTGAACTTCGAGCCTGACACTTCCAGGCACTTTCTGACACTCCCAGGCTGTCTCCCAGGCACACTTCCGATACCCCAGGCACCAGACACCCAGGCTGGCTGACACTCCCCTGGCCTTCTGACACTCTCCGCATGCACCTCTGACACTCTTTACACCTCGACACTTCAGGCACACTCTCCGACTCCCAGGCACATCTCACCTCAGGTACCTGACACTCCCAGGCAAACCTCCGATATAGCAGCACTTACACCCAGAAGCACCTCTGACACCCTAGGTATTTTGACTTTGGCATTTTCACTTTCAGTACACCTCAGACATTTTACACCTCCTGACACCCCAGAGGTGTACCTGGGTGTCTGAGGTGTACCTGGGAGATCTGTGGTGTACCTGGGAGTGTCTGCGGTACCTGGGAGGTCAGAGGTGTACCTGGGAGTGTTAGGGTTATACCAGGGAGGTCAGAGGAATACCTAGGAGGCCGAGGTGTACCTGGGAGGTCAGAGGTGTACCTAGGATTATCGGAGGATTTACCTGGGAGTGTCGGAGTTGTACCTGGGAGTGTCGGAGGCGGTCCTGGGAGGTCAGAGGTGTACCTGGGAGTGTCAGAGGTGTACCTGGGAGTGTCAGGGGTGTATATCGGAGGTTTACCTTGGAGGTCGGGAGGTTGTACCTGGGAGGTCGAGGCGGACCTGGGGAGTGCCAGGAGGTGTACCTGGGAAAATCATAGGTATGGCCCAGGGAGTGTCAGTGAAGTACCTGGGAGTCTCCAAAGGTGCACCTGGGAGTATCGGAGGTGTACTTTGGGAATATCGGAGGTGTACCTGGGAATATCGAGGTGTACCAGGGAGTGTCAGAGGTGTACCTGGGAGTGTCGAGGTACCTGGGGAGGTGAGAAGTGTACCTGGAGTGTCTGGGGTGTGCCTGGGAGTGTCTGAGGTGTACCTGGGAGTGTCAAAGGTGTACCTGGGAGTGCTGCTCGAGGTGTACCTGGAGGGTCAGGGGTGTACCAGGGAGCAACAGTGAGCACCTGGGAGGTTGGGGAGGTGCACCTGGGAGTGTCGGAGGTGCACATGAGTGTCAGGAGGTGTACCTTACAGGCTGAAGTGGTGTACCTGGGAGCATCAGAGGTGTGCTCTAGGGAGTGTCTGGAGGTGTACTGGGAGTGTCTGGAGGTGTACCTGGAGTGGGGCCTGAGGTGTACCTGGGAGTGTCAGAGAAGTACCAGGGGAGTGTCACAGGTGTACCTGGGCGTGAGAGGTGTACCTGGGGAGTGTGAGAGTTGTACCCAGGGAGTGTCTGGAGGTGTACCTGGGAGTGTCAGGAGGTGTACCGGGAGTGTCTTGAGGCGTACCTGGGAGTGTCTGAGGTGTACCTGGGAGGTCAGGGGAGAACCAGGAGGAAAGAGATGCACCTTGGAGAGTCAGGAGGTGTAAGGGGAGTGGTCTGAGGTACCTGGGAGGTCAGGAGTGTACCCAGGAGTGTCAGAGAATACCTAGAGTGTCAGAGGTGTACCTGGGGTGAGTGTTGAAGGTGTATCAGGTAGTGACAGAGGAGT
>NW_024725144.1:0-18374 GCF_018991925.1 Homarus americanus | reverse complement strand
GGGAAGGAGTCCATAAGCCGGCTTTCCACAAACTTCGCACTATCACTCGTAATCATCCAGTAAAACTACGCACTGCGCCATGTTAGGTTCTGAATAATAAGTTCTATATACAGGAGAGAACCAAACACCTGTATAGTTTTGTAGGTTCGTTTTACTGAATAAGAATATGTACACAGAGGGGGGGTAGCACTCCTCAGCTAGGCTCCTGGTCAACTGCTATAGACGACGTATGGCAAGTGATACATTAGCAGCTTCCATACGTCCCCGGGCACATTAATTAAGCATGTGGGATATCTTAAATACATTGCCACACGCTGCTAGCTAGGCTGAATAAATAATACATAAATGGAGCACATACATAATACATACATAATATATAATCAACATACATAATACATACAGTAGGGACCATCATAAATTCTTCGTCTTGGTTACTCAGGGAGACATATCATAAGGAGGAATATTCTGGCGAGATATATCTGATGGAGAAAGATCTTGGGGAGAAATATGTTGAGGAAAAAGATCTTGAAGAGCAATATTTTGGGGAGAAAGGTCTTGAGGAGCAATATTTGGGGGAGAAAGGCCTTGAGTATACACAGTGACATCATAATATAAGACTTAGGTTTTCTGGTGAAAATATTCCATCTTGGCAGAAGAGGAGAGATGGGTCATACTACCTCATAAAAAAAGCGATATGTATCTTCTTAAGAGGAGGCTGCACCACCACACTATTTCTACTATACACTCTCTCTCTCTCGTGTCTAGTAGTTTCCTCTTTGGGATATTGTTTTATTCCTATTAACTTTTTCTTATTAATTCATGTCTATATTTTTTTATTTTTTTATTATAAGTTACGTCTTGAAATCAATTATCTTCACTGTTTATTCACGTTTTTTATGCAGTTTCAGTTTTCAAAATTTTTCCTTATTCCTGCGTGATTTTGAGAACTTTTTTATCTGTGAAATTACAAGTGAGCAATTTCTCAGACATTCTCGTCCACAAAATTCGTCTTCACATTGCAATATATCCTTGAATTTTCACTGTATTTTCCAAGTATTTTTCTAACATTATTGTGTCACCTTTCTCGTGTGTGGTGGTAGTGGTGGTGATAAGAGTAATGGTAGAGGTGGTGGTGATGATAGTGGTGATGGTGGTGATAGTAGTAATGAGTTCTAGAAATGGTGGCAGTAATGGTTGTAGTAATAATGATGTTGATGATAGTGGTAGTGAGATGGTTGACGTAGTAGTAGTAGTAGTAGTAGTAGTAGTAGTAGTAGTAGTAGTAGTAGTAGTAGTAGTAGTAGTAGTAGTAGTAGTAGTAGTAGTAGTAGTAGTAGTAGTAGTAGTAGTAGTAGTAGTAGTAGCATATAGTTCAAAATGTCGATCAAGGCAGCTTCACTCCGCTAGTGTTCACAACCTCTGGTGGGATGGGCCCAAGCGCAAGATGTTTCTACGCCAGACTCGCGGAGCTGATCTCCGAACAGAAGCAGCAGCCCAGAAGTTATGTCACAGCCTGGATGAGATGTCGACTGTCCTTCTCTCTCCTTCGGTCGGCTTTGCTCTGCCTCAGGGGAACGAGAGCTTCTGCCCCTACTCCGTCAACTGCTGCAGATATCGACTATGAGGCTACAGTCACCGAATGCCGCATCGATCTGCGGCTCAACTAATTTAACACAGATAGGATAGTTGCTTATGTATTAGGATATTTAATATTAAGGTAAATAAATGGTGGCGAAGGTGTGGCTATTGGGGGAGGCTGGAGGCCACGTAGTAGTAGTAGTAGTAGTAGTAGTAGTAGTAGTAGTAGTAGCAGCGGTGGTGGTGATAGATGCTGGGTCACATGCTCACGCTGGCTGCACTTCTCCAGAAAATTCCATCTTATTTTATAGCGTCCGACCCGGCATATTGCATTGAGGGGAAAACATGACGTTGTACCAAGAACCCCCATACGATTTTATATATAGTATATATGCATAAGTCTACATATATACATACATATATACATACATACTCTAGGGATTCATTATTCTAAAGGGATTAATAGAATATATACGATTATTTTGCTAACTATAACCCAACTAAAATATTGATATAAAAAATGGCAAGTATCAGACACACAAAAACTCGAATGTTTATCATGCAACAAAATCATCCAGGAAAAAAGGACAAAGATCATACATATAAAAGCCTAGGAAGTGATGACAGATGGACGAGTAGAGGCGATGTGTGGAGCCCAAGACAGGCGATGACTTGGTGGGGGGAGGGGTGAGATGACCTAAATTTCTTCGGCATTGGGGGGAGGGGGGTGGGGGGTGGGGGTGTCACTGTATGGGAAGTGTCGGACTTATTCATACAGACGGATGGACTATTTCATATATGTGTGTGTGTGTGTGTGCTCGTGTACGTGCGTGTTGTGTATGTATGCCATCCTGCACGCGTGTCTGCGAGTCTGTCGGAGTAGGAAGTGCTTGTACCTTGTTGTGCCACTCACCACTAAGGTTGGAGGTTAGGTTAGGTTAGGTTAGGTTAGGTTAGATTAGGTTACAGTGTTTGTCTTTGTCTTTCTTTGTTTCCTTCTTGCTGAGTGTCAAAGAAAATACAGTGTTACTTCATTATATCTCTTTTGATAAATTATTATTTATTATTACTTACTACTTATTTGCCTATTGTTACTTTAGTGTCAGTTCGGGTAAATTCACCACACACACACACACACACACACACACACACACACACACACTCTCACATACTTATTGGTTAATCGATTATGTTCTTCGAAATGTTTGTCTGTATAATTATGGAGTCTCATTTCGAAGCATTTGGAGGGTTCACTTCAGACGTCAAATTTACTAATTTGGTTTTATATCGTAAATCGAGGCCAACTTGTTGTAATATCTCCAAGAACTGAGGAATAAACTGAAAATTTTTGTAATATTCATTCTTTTAACAATGCATTGGCTATTAAATGAAGAGTATTCCCTTGCTGAGTTGATGTTTTGCTGTTCAGAACAAAAAAAGATTAATTAGGTGTCGGTGAAGCACTAGAATATAATTATATATCAGTATTATATCTAAAAAAAATGTAGAATTAGGCCCAGCAATAAAAAGAAGAGATTACCTTTGTGTTAAAAATACCCGGAGGCTCTAAATTAATGTTTACAAATACGAGAAACTGGTTTGAGCATTTGTCAGTAAGCTCAGCAGTGAACAGGATAGGTAGTAAGTCCTCACTGTTCTTCTTGACCAAGTAGTGTATTACAAAAACCGAGGGTGTTGTAGTGAGCTGAGCGGGAACTGTGGTGGCGTGAATGTAGTTGCAAGCTGTAGATGTATCCCAGTTTGGACTTTGTTTACTGAGTGAAAAGTAAAATTAGAGCTCATAATATATTAAGAGCAACCCAGACACTGTATACTAAACCTCTGTAAGTACACGATGAGGCACACCATACGCGGGGCTGGACACGAATACCATCACTTCGTAGTTGTAAGGTTAGTTACTCCTTCACAGCTGGGTAGACTGTGAGTGCCCCCGCCCCCTCAGTACAAAGTAGCAACCCTAACGACAGAAGGCGAGCGCAATATCCACCCGGTCACCGCACCCCATGCTTACAGAGTAGAACATTAGATTATTTAACGCAGTACTCAGTCCAGTATATATGTGGTTCACGAAGACACGGTAACCTCGACCGTATGAAGCGTGTAAGGCAGGGAACAAGGACTGAACGTCGTCATCTGCTATTTGGTGTATTAGTCTTTGTCCCATCTAGAGAGTACAATGTTAAGACGGACGGCCCCGGCTCCAGGAAGAGGGTTAATAACATTTATCACACCAGGTTGTGCGGTATTATGTCTGCAATGAGCCAGACACGACACAAGGTATGAATTTGGCCGTCAGAAGTTGATGTGTTCCTTGAGGGAGCGAATCATACAAGTGACTGACCCAATATTCAGACCAACAAGTGCGTACATTAAAGGTAACGCCCTCAGTACGGTAATGCAGTGGACCGGCTAACAGAGAACAAGGTATAAATTAAGTTGTCAGAGGGAGTAGGAGTGTGATGTTGGGGAAGAGGGGGGGGGGGTGGCTGGCGGACACCACACTAGCACCACACCAACATCACACCAACACCACACCAACACCATCATACCAAACCAAGGACGGCGGGGAAGGGACGAGAGGAACCAATATCACCGCCATTGTTTTACACGCTCAGTATACTTGTGACACACCTGACCAGGTAAGAAAGCTTCAGGAAACTAATTATACCGAAACTGGTCTCCTTGCAATATGTGTGTGAAGATATTATTGGTGTAGTTTATTGGGTCAGTTCGTTTAATGGTGCGCAGATATTATTGGTGTAGTTATTAGGTCAGTTCGTTTAATGGTGCGCTCTCTGGTTGTAAACAGCTTGTGTGGCGGCAGGTTTTAATAGCGGTGTTTGCCAGCGAGGTGAAATAAAAGTTACTGTTACAACATAATAAATGAACTCGACTGTATAATAGTGAGCCAACGGTGAAATGTGGTATTATTGTTATAGAAATGTAATATACACAAACGTACACACACGCGCATACACACACGCGCACACACACATACAGCCACTACAGAGAACATTCCCAATAAGCATACAGTACACACTCTACCTCTCAGTTCTGTGTGCGTTGTACGGAAAACAAACCACCAAACAGACAACACATAAATGACTACGTTATTGCCTCCTGTGGAAGATAATGACCCCAGAGGCCACACTGTCGAGGTCCACAACCCCGCTATCATGACCCCGTGACCTTTGACCCCCCCCCCAAGAGTAATAATGTAGATGATTAAATTACAAATGAAAACCATATGATGATGACTCGTTTACTTAATCTGTATCACCTGTTGATTAGTCATCCTAGCTTATTTCACCTGATGATAAAACACATTAACGTTACCTGAGGAGGTTAGGTTAGGTTAGATTAGATTGTTTAATCTTAAGGTGATATAAGCTTGGGGCTAATCTTTAGGTTACCTGTCATACTATATCACCAAGCAGACACACACACAGACAGACAGACAGACATCCAACCATACAAACCGTCTCGGAAGATCAATTTCCTTGCCAAGTCCGGCCTCTCGTTCACGTGAGTGAGAAAAGGAAAGATCACAAAGGAACTAAGTGCCGAATATTGATTATCATTACACTGGGCGTCCGAGTGTGTGTGTATGTGTGTGTGTGTGTGTGTGTATGTGTGTGTGTGTGTGTGTGTGCGTGTGTGCGTGTGTGTTTGTGTGTCACCAAAACTACTCTCACGACAAAGCATTTATCTCTTCTCCATTTAATGCCACAAGAACAATACAAAAGGTGTGTCTCTTAGTATCATGATGGGATTGATTTTTATTCCAAATTTATACGCGTCATGATATTAATTCATTTATATCGTCTATTTTAATGTCAAGAAGATAATAATGTTCATGTCTGTTGCTGCTGTTCTTGTTCTCGTGGTCAGAAGTTAAAAGTGGTGAATATGTAGCATTGGTTGGTGTCGTTTATATGAGGGAGCATATAAAAGGGAGTATATTGAAGGGAGCATATTGAAGGGAGAATGTGTTTACTGGGTTGTGAGGGAGGGAGGGAGGAAGGATGAAAGATGGCGAGAGTCAGATGGAGATAATGACAGACAGGACGTAGAGTTGGAGGTAGGTGGAGAGAGAGAGAGAGGGGGGTGTTGGGGTGAGAATCAGGAGGTAGTGGCAGGGTGAGGTGGTAGGTAGTGGCAGCTGGTTGAGAGACTCCACCTGTCCCCCGCGGCACACCAGCTGTCCCTCACCGTCACCACCTCACTCAATATCATAACAAACAACACCAAATTAGGAAAACCATTAAGGATGGCCTAACAGGAGACTATGTATATGTGTGCATTAGAAGGATTTTTTTTTTCATCCTCACATGGGCATTTTTTTCGTTTTTTTTTTTTTTGATTTGACGCATTTTTTATGGGTTAATGGTCAGTGAGATGTGAAGTGAACTAGTCTGCTCTCTTGACTTACCTCTAAGTGATCTAAATTATAAGTATATAAAGAAACATCAATCTATTATGAAAGGGCCAGGTAAATAAAGATCGTTTCCTGTGTGTATGTGTGTGTGAGTGTGTGTGTGTGTGTAATAATAAATAAATAATAATAATTGACGGTTTATTGAAAAAGTTCTGCAGCCCGAAGGCTGAAAATATACATTGGACATAAATGACTTATTACATACATTGGTGGTTTAACAAAAGCCTTCATTAGAGAAAGGTAAAGGAACATACAGTGAACATATAGATTATTGTAGGTGTTGAACAGCAAAAACGTAGTGTAGTAACTCCCTCTCAGATGGTGTTAGGAGGAACCTCACGTGGTGTAGTAATTCCCTCACAGATGGTGTTATGAGGGGCCTCACGTGGTGTAGTAGTTACCTCACAGATGGTGTTATGAGGGGCCTCACGTGGTGTAGTAATTCCCTCACAGATGGTGTTATGAGGGCCTCACGTGGTGTAGTAATTCCCCTCACAGATGGTGTTATGAGGGGGCCTCGTGGTGCAGTAATTCCCTCACAGATGGTGTTATGAGGGGCCTCACGTGGTGTAATTCCCTCTGGAGAAATGGTGTTATGAGGGGCCTCACGTGGTGTAGTAATTCCCTCACAGATGGTGTTATGAGGGGCCTCTCGTGGTGTAGTAATTCCCTCACAGATGGTGTTATGAGGGGCCTCACGTGGTGTAGTAATTCCCTCACAGATGGTGTTATCAGGGGCCTCACGTGGTGTAGTAACTCCTCACATATGGTGTTATGAGGGGCCTCACGTGGTGTAGTAATTCCCTCACAGATGGTGTTATATGAGTGAGGTGTGGTTCCAGGCCTTCCTATCGTAGACGGATTAACACATCTCTGGTTGTTGGGTCTCACGGGCCGTTATCACTGGGTACCTGGGACCTCACTGTGTGAAGGTTAACTTGGGTACTACTGTTACTGTTGAGTTGTTCTCACTGACTTAAGCACTGTTCACCACTGTTCACCTCTGTTTAACACTGGTTCCATTCCTTTCCTAAATGAAATAGTAACTTCTGGCGAGAACATGTTGATATTCCGGTGGGGAGGAGGGTTCAGGGGAGGGAGTTGGTATGGGCCAACATAACAGTTGACCTGGCTGCTCCGAGAGTAGTGTGTGTGTGTGTGTGTGTGTGTGTGTGTGTGTGTGTGTGTGTGTGTTAGTACTCTGACGTGTTCACTTAATAACTTGTCCCTCAACAACGTCGATAAACAAGGGAGTAAATTTGTAGTTTATTTATAACTTGGTAGTGTACCCTCCTCCCCATGGCACTGATCGTCACAAAAGTTTTAGGTACACTTGTGGAAACACCGATACACACACTCACATAAACAGACACACACACTCACATAAATAGACACACACACACACTCACATAAACAGACACACACACTCACATAAACATACAGACACACACACACACAAAGACTGAATGCACCTAGTAATATCAAAACCCTCTTGTCATCCACCTACACTCCCTGAGATAAGAAGAGATAAAAGACAGACACACAAACGGAGATCCAACCACAAAAAAATTAACTCCTTGGATACAAAAAGGTTGGATAGCTCTTTCTTCCTCCACAGCCTTCCACAAAGACGAGAGAAGAAGGCAAAGGGAGTGTGGACCGTTTCTTCCAAGTCACAGAATACTTGAAACTTCCTCAGAGGGGCATGGTGGTGTTCTCGAGAGCTGAGGGCCTGGAGGGAAGGACTCTTACAGTTGGTCAAAATAACCGCGAGTGGACCACCGTGTCTCATGCTTGGTCATGTGAGGGAAGTGAGCATCCTACAGATTGAGTCACGAACTATATCTTCTCTTCTGAGGCACCAAGTTGAGTGTCATGGTAGGATGGAGTATTTTAGAACATCATCAAGATATTCTAGTGTGGCGTCTGAGATCCATCTTGGCCACTGTTTAAACAACAAATCGCGCATAGAAGCACCGAAATGAGGATAACATTACACAAACACCTGAGAGTTGAAAGAGTGATACCTAAAGGGGGAGGGAAGAGTCTCCCAAAGGGCCACACCACAACCCACGGGAGGACCACTGTAATCTTTGGCCACAACAGGAACAAAGAACTAGTCAACAACACCTCAAACGTAGACTGCTTTGACCTTCATTTTCTTTTGGTTTTGTATTGTCTGGTTGAAAACTCTAAGTCTACCTTCAGGATAAAACACACACACACACACACACACACACACACACACACACACACACACACACACACACACACACACACACACACACACACACACACACACACAGAGACCACCATCATGCTTCATCTTTATGACCAGTTAAACCAAGCACCTTCTTCAGAGGCACCAAGGATGCATCACACAAGCTCTTAAGGTATGTCGGGATACTTGAAGGGGGTCTCTAAGGCCTGTCGGGATACTTGAAGGGGGGGAAGATCTGTCGGGATACTTGAAAGGGAGTCTCTAACATATATCTTCACCACATCACAAAAAGATTCAATATCAAATCTGGCCAAGAATAAAGAGACGTTGCTTGGTGTCGTGTACTTAATGGGTGCTGGCTATTCCGCTGGGAGAACGTCTTTACACGCAGTCTGCAGTTAATTGCATGATTTTTTTCTCTTCCCTCCTGGTCTAAGTGGTCTCAGTTCTTGCGTGTGTTTAATTATTTGCTTGTGGGTTTACATGTAGTCCATTGCAGCGTTTCCTCCAGGGTATATTTATTTCCTACGCTTTTTAGTGTACATTAAATTAGCCTTGTCTTCATCCTAGAGTCTATTATTCAGGTAAGTAATAATGTAATCACTGAGTCAGGTGTATAGTTGTGCATTAGTGTATTTTCCATTACAGGTGTTTTAGTGTATGTTTAATTGCCTACAGTACACCTACTTAATGACCTCCCCCTCCCCTTTCCAGTGTATATTTGATTACCTTCGTTCATTTAATTACCTGGGTATATTTAATTACCTGGATATTGTAACGATCTAATCACCTACCTTTGTATATCTGTTTACCTGTGTATATTTAATTAACCTGGATATTCTAACAACTTAATCACGTGTTATCTAGGATATATCTAATTGACTGTATATACTTAATTATCAAGGCAACCTAATAATATATAATTCTCTCTCATCTACTGGAATTAATTGTAGTCAAAACTTTACCATCTTCATTATTACACTTATTAAAACTTGGTACAAATTGTGTGACTGTTCTGGTACAACTATATTTCCTGATTCTTGTCATAAAATATATTTCGGTCGATATATTTATTTAGTCAGACTTTCATTTGTTTATTCGTGTCTATTTTTGGGGAAATTTTATATTCTGAATAAAAGATAAAAATGACTCAATAAATATTACAAGGATTTATAATAGATTAATTCATTTTACAACAAATACGAACTTGTTGTCAAAACGAAGAATGACAAATGATTCCTTGGTATAGAAAACGAATAAATAAAAAAAAATTAAAAATCTAGTTAACAGATTAAAAACACATTTCCTGGTCTGTCACTGAATATATATATCTACATTTAATCAAGAAATGTTTATAACAAATCTGAAAATTAAGTAATATGCACATTATTCCCTCCAAAGAGTATCAATATAATTTTGTGGTAGAAAATACGACACAACGGACGAAGGATTCTGACGACCTTACCGAGACAACAGGAGTCACAGTGTTCATTTTGCAGCGAATAACATTAAGTGGTCTTACTGAAGCTAAATACAGTATATATTTATTAAATTATCAATAATAACTACAAATACTTGAAATTATAACAAAAGAAGATCATTACAGAGATTTAAAACACATATTTCTTATTACTAATTAGATCTAAAACAAATAATAAGCAATATTTCAAGAGAGAAAAACAAAAGAGGTGGACCACGAACAACACGACTAAAATTATGGTAAGGCGGAGGTAAAGACTCTCTCTCTCTCTCTCTCTCTCTCTCTCTCTCTCTCTCTCTCTCTCTCCGTATTAAGTGTATGACGTATAATATACACCAGATAAGGGTGTTTGTATAGTTAGTATAAATGCAAAAAAAAAAAAAAATATTTAGCCAATTTCGTAAAAAAAAACTTACGTAACACACACACACACAAGCAGATAGATAGACAGAAACACAGAAACCGATAGACAGATAGACAAACAGACACAGACAGACAGACAGACAGACACAGACAGACAGACAGACACACTCCCCTTGTTATACTCTGCTCAGTCAGTTTAAGAAGGATATTATGTAGATTTATCATCGTGTTATTGAAGACGATTCTGGCCATTTATTCTCCTCATTTATTTCTGATATGAGATTAAGAGAAATTTGAAACGTAATTGAACGAGAGAATAGATCAAGGGTGATGGATGCTCTCTCTCTCTCTCTCTCTCTCTCTCTCTCTCTCTCTCTCTCTCTCTCTCTCTCTCTCTCTCTGTCACACACACACACATTCATAGTATTCAGACGGTGATCCTGTCCTATCCTGTATAAACACACGTAAGCGAAAAGCACTCAGGCATACATACACACACACACGCACACGCACACGCACACACACACACACTAATAATAATAATAATAATAACAATGGCTGCTTCTCATGTTCAAGGCTGCCCGGCTGAGAGCCATTTAGACGTGAATTTGTTTAAGGTGTAAATGCTGTCGACAACACAACGACCACACTCTGAGTTAAAGAGCTGTATGACCCAAACCAAATAATAATCCGAGAAAGATCGGACAACTCGCCAACTGCACTGGCTAACCATTACCTAATTTCACCCTGCCCGGGAATCGAGCCCAGGTCCATTCACTTACAAGGCGAGCGTGTTGACTATATACACCACTTAAGTTTTTTGTAATATTAAACACAATTTTAGACACATACACAAACATTTACAAAGAACATTATTAATTCACACATAGTTGAGTGAGTGTGTGTGTGTGTGTGTGTGTGTGTGTGTGTGCGCATGTGTGTATGTGTGTGTGTGTGTGTGTGTGTGTGTGCATGTGTGTACATCAAGTTATTTAAGAGTGATATTATCAGAGGTTCATAAAGCTCATCATTACCGGTAATTTTCTATTTTTAATCCCTAAAATTGGACAAAGTTTTAACCTGAAAAATATTACTTTAATCATGACACAAAAACCCTGAAGAAGAGAACAACTAATTCTTATAAAAGTAAATAACTATCATACTTTTATGTCTGTCTGTGTCTGTCTGTCTGTTTGTCTGTCTGTGGAATAGTTCTCGATCTTCCTCCCAAGACAGACCTTAATACCCCCATCCCTCTTCTTTTTCTTCCTCCTCCTCCTCCACATACCTATTGTCCTCTTCTTCCTCCTCTACATCCCTCTTCTCCTCCCCCCCCCACCATAACACCATAATGATAATCCCTCATAAGCCACCCCATTATAACCAATTTTCATCGCTACACTCAACAAATCATAAACTGTTGAGGGGCCTTCAGGTTAGGTCAGGTCAGGTTAGGTTAGGTCAGGTCAGGTCAGGTTAGGTCAGGTCAAGTTAGGTCAGGTTAGGTTAGGTTCACAATGGCTCAAAGCAAATTAGAATACCGTGGTCAGGGATGCTGTACAGGTGCATTCCATAATCCCATTGGTATTAAAGGTGTGGGAGGATTAAATTATTTTATATCTATTTACGGAGTTACATAAAGTTCCTTAATATCCAATACCAATATTTACAAACACTTCCTTGTATTATGGAGTGAAACTTGATGTTATTTTGGCGATATTTATAATAAAGAGAAATGTTCGCTGACTCTAAACCAAAGATGTGATAAATGAACGTACATACAGAACAGCTGCCGCAAGCAAAAAATTATACCATACTAATTTTTTAGGTCATAGGTCAAAACTCAAGGCCAAACTTTTTAAGGTCATAGGTCAAAACTCAAGGTCGGACTTTTTAAGGTCATAGGTCAAAACTCAAGGTCGGACTTTTAAGGTCATAGGTCAAAACTCAAGGTCGGACTTTTTAAGGTCATAGGTCAAAACTCAAGGTCGGACTTTTAAGGTCATAGGTCAAAACTCAAGGTCGGACTTTTTAAGGTCATAGGTCAAAACTCAAGGTCAAACTTCCGATAAACTAAAAAAATAAATGAATTGTAGTTATTGTATTAATATACATCATTAACCACTATACTGTACAAGTCATTGTTTATAAATTTCTGAGACTGATTAACTACGGAAAATATGAGTCAGATAAAAAGATGAGAAAGTCACCGTTACTAGAGAGCTAAATTGGCCAAGATACCACAAGACAAGGTAAAAGAATACAGGTGAATACTGAACAAATTTATCATACAGGTAAGACAGAAATTTTCTTAACCTAGTATTATTCCTGGATGCTTTAAGTCAGCACACGATGACGCACACACACACACACACACACACACACACACACACACTTAAGCTGAGTCAGAGATCAAAGTCAAACCATCACTGGTACAATACGACTCTCAACATGGGTTTACAAAGGGAAAATCTTGTCTAACAAACCTGCTAACGTTTTTTAGGAAAGTCTTCGAGGTAGTAGATAATGACGAAAATTACGATGTTATTTACTTACACTTTAGCAAAGCATTTGACAGAGTACCGCATCAGAGGCTTCTGAGAAAAATTAAGGCTCATGGTATCGAGGGGAAAGTTTAAAATTGGATAAAATCATGGCTCACCGATAGAACGCAGAGGGTCAGCGTAGATGGTGTTAAATCTGAGTGGGGCCGTGTAACCAGTAGGGGTTCCCCAGGGGTCAGTACTAGGCCCACTCTTGTTCATAATCTACATAAACGATTTAGATAGTGGGATCAGCAGTGATATAAGCAAGTTTGCGGATTACACCAAAATAGGGCGGCAAATTAATTCAGGGCAGGATGCAAATGCATTACAGGAGGATCTAAATAAACTGCAGGGGTGGTCTGAAAAATGGCAAATGAAATTCAACACCAGCAAGTGCAGCGTACTTAATATTGGAAGAACAAATACTTATAATGTATACAGCCTTAACAACATCAACCTAGAGCAGTCGACTTGTGAAAGAGACCTAGGGGTACTTGTAAGCCCGGACCTACGGCCTAGAAAACAGTGCGTTAATGTTCGAAATAAGGCAAACAGAGTATTGGGTTTTATATCTAGAAGTATAAGTAACAAGAGTGCAGAGGTCTTATTGCAACTATATCTTGCGCTAGTCAGGCCGCACCTCGATTATGCGGTTCAGTTCTGGTGCCCCTATTATAAAATGGATATAAATTCACTAGAGTCGGTGCAGCAAAGAATGACAAAAATGATTCCGGGACTTGGAAACCTTCCATATCAGGATAGGTTAAAGAAACTTAACTTGCATTCCCTAGAAAGACGAAGAGTGCGGGGATATATGATAGAAGTATTTAAGTGGGTGAAAGGAATCAATAAAGGGGATATAGATAAGGTTCTTATAATATCCGAGCAGGATAGGACTCGGAGCAACGGATTCAAGTTGGATAAGTTTAGGTTTAGGAGGGAGATAGGAAGAAACTGGTTCACAAATAGGGTGGTGGACGAGTGGAATAAGCTTAGCAACTTTGTAGTAAGTGCGGGAACTCTGGAAAGGTTCAAAAGGAGGCTAGATAGATTCATGGATGATAGAGAGTGGTAGTAACTCTCGACAGGAGCTGCCATGCACAGGCCAACCGGCCTATTGCAGACTCCTTATTTTCTTATGTTCCTATGTTCTTATCTATCTATCTATCTATCTATCTATCTATCTACTGTATTTATCTATTTATATCTATTTTATTAACTCACCTGTACCATTAATCATCAGTTTATTTATCTTAATCTTCTTCCCATTTTGATTTATTCCTCTTAACTATGTATGTATCTACACCCACAAACAAACCTACTATCCACGCCCTACACCCACAAACAAACCTACTATCCACGCCCTACACCCACAAACAAACCTACTATCCACGCCCTACACCCACAAACAAACCTACTATCCACGCCCCACACCCACAAACAAACCTACTATCCACGCCCTACACCCACAAACAAACCTACTATCCACGCTTTACACCCACAAACAAACCTACTATCCACGTCCCACACCCACAAACAAACCTACTATCCACTCCCTACACCCACAAACATACCTACTATCCACTCCCTACACCCACAAACAAACCTAATATCCACGCCCCACACCCACAAACAAACCTACTATCCACGCCCTACACCCACAAACAAACCTACTATCCACGCTCTACACCCGCAAACACACACTACCCACCACCTACACCCACAATAGAGTAAAGGAGGAATACAGAGTGTACCTACTCAGGGTAGCCATACCACTCTGGGTGGTTGATCCTTAGTGCAGCAGGAAAGAGAAAAATTATAAGTGGGTCATTCTATTCCTCGTGTGATGGATGGATGGATGGATGGGAGGAGAGATGGGTAGATGGGGGACTGAATGGGATGAGAGATGGGTAGATGGGTGACTGAATGGGAGGAGAGATGGGTAGGTGGGTGAATCGGTGGATGGATAAACAGCTAACTGGATGAATGGACATATGGACTTGGATGGCATATTTGGATGTAAAACCCTACGATATGAAGAACATTTTGGACGTATAAACCCATGACAATTAACACCATTTTGGACTTACATCACAGGAAACAGGTAAAACATTTCTGTGATCGTCCTTCAATAATTCCATACGCCAACCTTACCTGCATTTATCTCAATTACAGTATAAAATTTTAGTGTTAATTTCAGCATCGAAATCAATCAATCAATCTCTCTCTCTCTCTCTCTCTCTCTCTCTCTCTCTCTCTCTCTCTCTCTCTCAAGATGGAAAATTTCATGACGTAAAATCCGATGAAAACTCGACCCTGTTTATACGTGTTGCTTCGAGGTTTTGTTTTCACGTTAACCTTATGTTTCGTTTCGATAAATGACACATATCACAGGAGGTGAACTACAAACTGAACTTTGACCTGACACCGACGACCGACCGACGGAAGATGGGGCTTCGGGTTTAGTCGTATCCCATTTGAGAGTTTTATGAATGTGAAGCCCCGAATTAGTCAACAAACCCTACAGCTCAATTTGGATTCGAACTTGTGCATCTTGTTCTTGAATCAGAACCTTATCTCACACATATATAGGGGTTACGTTAGGTTGGGTTGGGTTAGGTTGGGTTAGGTTGGGTTGGGTTAGGTTAGATTGGGTTAGGTTAGGTGAGCCGTGTCCATCACAACCAGACAATTATCCCCGTCCACCAGATCTTCCCCTTAACAAATCAGGCCGCACCTCGATTATGCGGCTCAGTTCTGGTGCCCCTATTATAGAATGGATATAAATTCACTAGAGTCGGTGCAGCGAAGAATGACAAAAATTATTCCGGGACTTAGAAACCTTCCATATCAGGATAGGTTACAGAAACTTAACTTGCATTCCCTAGAAAGACGAAGAGTGCGGGGAGATATGATAGAAGTATTTAAGTGGGTGAAAGGAATCAATAAAGGGGATATAGATAATGTTCTTATAATATCCGAGCAGGATAGGACTCGGAGCAACGGATTCAAGTTGGATAAGTTTAGGTTTAGGAGGGAGATAGGAAGAAACTGGTTCACAAATAGGGTGGTGGACGAGTAGAATAAGCTTAGCAACTTTGTAGTAAGTGCGGGAACTCTGGAAAGTTTCAAAAGGAGGCTAGATAGATTCATGGATGATAGAGAGTGGTAGTAACTCTCGACAGGAGCTGTCATGCACAGGCCAACCGGCCTATTGCAGACTCCTTATGTTCTTATGTTCTTAAATCCTCAACATAAAAGACAAATTCACCTCCATGTGTTAAAATCTTACTACACTACATTACCGTCACCACTATACCAAACCTGTGTAATATTAACACACTAATACACTATTAAGACATCACCAAATCCATCAATAAACAGTACATCTTCCTTTACACTTGATTAGAAAGAAAAACAAGAAAATATGCCCAGAATCTCAATTTCATTCACTAACATTACGAAAAATTACAGGAGTTAAGAGTCAAAGCAAGATATGTACTGTACGCAATGTTGATGTTATTTTGTTCGCCATCATTGTGTCCTAAAGTTAATCTGTTTTGTGAAGTAAATCCTCGGACTTGGGAACAAATCATCATGTGTACCTTTGAGTATTAAGGTCTTGATCCATTTCCTTGATGTCTACCGTTTGGAACAGGTAACACCACCACAATTGTTTTAACCAAGACGAAAACGGACGAAAAAAAAAAGCTTCTACAAATATCAAGTATTAATTTTCTCTCTTTACAGGATCTAATACTCTTGGAAATGTGTTTAAATTAATCTGATTTGTTTTCATATATTATCGATCCTTTATAAGAGGACTCGTGGATCCCCCGAGCCTAGCCGGCCATTTTGTTTACATTTTTCGGTCGCTCTAAAATACCATTAAAACAATATTGAGTATAAACGTTTGGCTCAACTGATGATCTCAAACATGTCCCAAAATTTTTTTGCCTCAACTCCACATTCTGTAACTCATTTAGGTAGATGTCCCTCACTACACATACACTGGACTATGTGTAATGTTGCAGCTAATGTGTTATCAAGATATTGCACATTATAAGTTCATGTGTGGTCATTATTATATCAAACGGAGGAATTTTAAAGAGCTATTACACCACCTGTATCATTAGTTGTCGCCAGGTGAAGGAATGTTTAGGTAGATTATATTTTATTTACTGTAATTAAAGTTTCAATACCTAAGACGTTCCACTATAAGAGTCTTTCAACCTCAGGTAAGGTCTTAAGACTTTCTACTCTAGTTCTTACACCCTGGAGTAGCTGTATCGTCCACTTAGGTAATTTACTCCACAAGGAACTACAAGTTACACCTTGATGTAATACTTCATTTACTGCCAAACTTTATAGGGAAATATTTTTTCACAAAGAATTTCAAGTTACAATTTCACATAATAAGTCACATTACAAACGTTCCTTCGGCTTACAGTTAAACTTTGCAATGTCAAGATATTTTTTTCACTGCAGAGGAAAGTATCCGTCAGCATCATCACCACACACACACAAACACACACACACACACACACAAAGACAAAACTCCTGTATCCAGATTCTCAAAAGTTTATAAATTTTATTCTTCCCTAAAATTAAACAGACAATACATCTATTTATCATAGAGTATGTGAACAATATCGACGCCATATTGGTTACCATCTTGAGTCATATAATTAGTTAGCTACATAGTGTTAATTATTTAGTTAAATAGGAAAGAATAATCTACTAGCGTGTGTTGTGACCAAAATAAATCAACATTGTATTTACTTTCTCCTCCAGGGGGCACTAAGTCTAGAAAAATGACACAATTGACATCTACATAAAGTGACTGACCAAGGGTAGATATTGGCTACCTTTTGTGTTACTTTGAGGTCGTAAAAACACACAGAGCTGCTCTTAAGGATGTTTACCACAATACACCTCAGCCAGTTTCTCATTCACTAAGGTCAAACAATAAATCTGGTTCACAAGATACACCGTAAATTTTATTAGAATACAATAATCAATTACTGTATTATTGTATTGAGGCGAATAGTCTTATGATGTTAAGATGTGTTCTTAAGCCACGAAGGTAAACAAAAGGTATTCAATATCTGCCTTGGTTGACGATGATCTGTAGACGTTAGCAAGTCGTCCTCCTCCTGTTCTTGAGTAAGGTAAGGAGGGCCTCACCTGACCAAAATTGTTAATTAAGGTAGATTACCTGAAGATTAACCCTCCCAGCTTATTTCAACTAATGATTAACTTAACGCTACCTGGGAAGTTAAGTTAGGTTAGATTAAGTTAGGTTAGGTTAGGTTAGGGTAGGTCAGGTCAGGTCAGGCAGTGCTAGTGTAGTTAATCTTGAGGTTAAATAAACTAGAGGCTAATCTTCACATGAGCCACTAAGACACTTTGACGGAGGCGGTTACGTACAACAGGAAAGCTCTGATAACATATAATGTACAGTATATACCGTTTAAGTTGCGTCAGCAGCTCTATACACCACTTATTGACCTACTCATTCACTGCAGTAGAAATATTTACTTCTAACAGGTTTCTATATGGTTCCCAGTCATTATAATACGACCTTGTAAAATCAAATGATCTAAATTAAACTAAACTTATCCAAATTAAACTTATTAGCTAACAAATCCTTCTAAAACACGATATATGCAAATCAAAAGTTCTAAATTTAACTTAACTTATCGTAATATAACTATTATAACTAAA
>NW_024725143.1:0-8420 GCF_018991925.1 Homarus americanus | reverse complement strand
TTTGTTATACTCGATCAGCGGACTTTGTTATACTCGATCAGGAGACTTTCTTATACTCAATGAGGGACCTTTGTTATACTCGATTAGGGACCTTTGTTATACTCGACCAGGGGACTTTGTTATAATCGTTCAGGGGACTTTGTTATACTCGATCAGGGGACTTTGTTATACTCGATCAGGGGACTTTGTTATAATCGACCAGGCGAGTTTGTTATACTCGACCAGGGGACTTTGTTATACTCGATGACGGGCCTTTGTTAAACTCTACGAGGGACCTTTGTTATACTCGACCAGGGGACTTTGTTACACTCGATCAGGGGCCTTTGTAAACTCGATCAGGGGCCATAGTTATACTCGATCAGGGGACTTTGTTATACTCTATCAGGGGACTTTGTTATACTCGATCAGGGAGTTTGTTATACTCGACCAGGGGACTTTGTTATACTCGATCAGGGGCCTTTGTTAAACCTGATCAGGGCCTTCCTTATACCTGGGATCAGGGGACTTTGTTATACTCGATCAAGGGACTTTGTTATACTCGACCAGGTGAGTTTGTTATACTCGATCAGGGGCCTTTGTTAAACTCGATCAGGGGCCTTTGTTATACTCGATCAGGGGACTTTGTTATACTCGATCAAGGGAATTTTTTATACTCGACCAGGTGAGTTTGTTATACTCGACTTTGTTATACTCAATGAGGGGCCTTTATTAAACTCGATGAGGGGCCTTTGTTATATTCGACCAGGGGACTTTGTTATACTCGATCAGGGGACTTTGTTAAACTCGATGAGGGGCCTTTGTTATACTCGTTCAGGGGACTTTGTTATACTCGATCAGGGGACTTTGTTATAATCGATCAGGGGACTTTGTTATAATCGAACAGGCGAGTTTGTTATACTCGACCAGGGGACTTTGTTATACTCGATGACGGGCCTTTGTTAAACTCTATGAGGGACCTTTGTTATACTCGACTAGGGGACTTTGTTACACTCGATCAGGGGCCTTTGTAAACTCGATCAGGGGCCATAGTTATACTCGATCAGGGGACTTTGTTATACTCTATCAGGGGACTTTGTTATACTCAATCAGGGGAGTTTGTTATACTCGACCAGGGGACTTTGTTATACGCGATCAGGGGCCTTTGTTAAACTCGGTCAGGGACCTTTGTTATACTCGATCAGGGGACTTTGTTATACTCGATCAAGGGACTTTGTTATACCCGACCAGGTGAGTTTGTTATACTCGACTTTGTTATACTCAATGAGGGGCCTTTATTAAACTCGATGAGGGGCCTTTGTTATATTCGACCAGGGGACTTTGTTATACTCGATCAGGTGCCTTTGTTAAACTCGATGAGGGGCCTTTGTTATACTCGATCAGGGGACTTTGTTATACTCGATTAGGGGACTTTGTTATACTCGATCAGCTGACTTTGTTACACTCGATCAGGGACGTTGCTATACTCGATCAGGGGCCTTTGTTATACTCGATCAGGGGCCTTTGTTATACTCCATCAGGGGACTTTGTTATACTCGACCAGGGTTCTTTGTTATACCCGATGAGGGGACTTTGCTATACTCGATCAGGGGATATTGTTATACGCTATGACGGGGCTTTGTTATACTCGATCAGGGAACTTTGTTATACTCGATCAGGGGACTTTGTTATACTCGATCAGGGGACTTTGTTATACTCGATCAGCGGACTTTGTTATACTCGATCAGGAGACTTTGTTATACTCGATGACGGGCCTTTGTTAAACTCTATGAGGGACCTTTGTTATACTCGACCAGGGGACTTTGTGATAATCATTCAGGGGACTTTGTTATACTCGTTCAGGGGACTTTGTTATACTCGATCAGGGGACTTTGTTATAATCGACCAGGGGAGTTTGTTATACTCGACCAGGGGACTTTGCTATACTCGCTCAGGGGCCTTTGTTAAACTTGATCAGGGGCCTTTGTTATACTCGATCAGGGGACTTTGTTATACTCGATCAGGCGACTATGTTATACACGATCAGCGGACTTTGTTATACTCGATCAGGAGACTTTGTTATACACGATGAGGTGCCTTTGTTATACTCGATCAGGGGCCTTTGTTATACTCGATCAGGGGACTTTGATCTACTCAACCAGGGTTCTTTGTTATACTTGACCAGGGAAGTTTGTTATACTCGACCAGGGGACTTTGTTATACTCGATGAAGGGCCTTTGTTAAACTCTATGAGGGACCTTTGTTATACTCGACCAGGGGACTTTGTTACACTCGATCAGGGGCCTTGTTAAACTCGATCAGGGGCCATTGTTATACTCGATCAGGCGACTTTGTTATACTCGATCAGGGGACTTTGTTATACTCGACCAGGTGAGTTTGTTATACTCGACCAAGTGACTTTGTTATACTCAATGATGGGCCTTTGTTAAACTCGATGAGGGGCCTTTGTTATACTCAACCAGGGGACTTTGTTATACTCGATTAGGGGCCCTTTGTTAAACTCTGCAATAGGGGCCATTGTTATACTCGATCAGGACTTTGTTATATCGCATATCAGGGACTTTTGTTATACTCGATGAGGGGCCTTGTTATACTCTCGATCAGGGACTTTTGTTATACTCTCGACAGAGGGACTTTTATATACTCGATCAGCGGACTTTTGTTATACTCGATCAGGAGACTTGTTATACTCAAGTGACGGCCTTTGTTAAAATTCGATGAGGGACCTTTTGTTATACGGATCAGGGCCTTTTGTTAAACTTGATTAGGGCCTTTGTTATACTCGATCAGGGGACTTTGTTATACTGGATCAGCGGTTTTTGTTATACTCGATCAGGGGCCTTTGTTATACCCGATCTGGGGACTTTCTATACTCGATCAGGGGACATTGTTATACTCTATGAGGAGGGCTTTGTTATACTCGTTCAGGGGACTTTGTTTTACTTGATCAGGGGACTTTGTTATACTCGATGAGGGGGCTTTATTATACACGATCAGGTGGCTTTGTTATACTGGATCAGGGGCCTTTGTTATAATCGTTCAAGGGACTTTGTTATACTCGATCAGGGGACTTTGTTATACTCGATCAGGGGATATTGTTATACTCGACCAGGGGAGTTTGATATACTCGACCAGGGGACTTTGTTATACTCGATGAGGGGCCTTGTTAAACTCGATGAGGGGCCTTTTGTTATACTCGATCAGGGGACTTTGATATACTCGATCAGCTGACTTTGTTACACTCGATCAGGGACGTTGTTATACCCGATCAGGGGCCTTTGTTATACTCGATCAGGGGCCTTTGTTATACTCCATCAGGGGACTTTGTTATACTCGACCAGGGTTCTTTGTTATACCCGATGAGGGGACTTTGCTATACTCGATCAGGGGACATTGTTATACGCTATGAGCTGGCTTTGTTATACTCGATCAGGGAACTTTGTTATACTCGATCAGGGGACTTTGTTATACTCGATCAGGGAACTTTGTTATACTCGATCAGGAGACTTTGTTATACTCGATGAGGGGCCTTTGTTATACTCGATCAGGGGCCTTTGTTATACTCGATCAGGGGACTTTGTTATACTCGATCAGGGGACTTTGTTATACTCGATCAGGAGACTTTGTTATACTCGATGACGGGCCTTTGTTAAACTCTATGAGGGACCTTTGTTATACTCGACCAGGGACTTTTGTTATAATCGTTCAAGGACTTTGTTATACTCTCGATCAGGGGACTTTTGTTATACTCGATCAGGGGACTTTGTTATAATCACCAGGAGCTTGTTGTTCGTAATCAGGGGACTTTTGCTATACTCGCCAGGGGCCTTTTGTTAAACTTGGATCAGGGCCTTTGTTATACCTTTATCAGGGACTTTTGTTATACTCGATCAGGGGACTATGTTAAGGCTACCCATCAGCGGACTTTGTTATACTCTCGATCAGGAGACTTTATATACTCTCGATGAGGGGCCTTTGTTATACTCGATCAGCCTGTTATACTCGATCAGGGGACTTTTGTTATACTCAACCAGGGTTCTTTTGTTATACTTTACCAGGGGAGTTTGTTATACTGACCAGGGGACTTTTGTTATATACTCGATGAAGGGCCTTTGTTAAACTCTATGAAAATCTTTGTTATACTCGACCAGGGGACTTTGTTACACTCGATCAGGGGCCTTTGTTAAACTCGATAAGGGGCTTTTGTTATACTCGATCAGGGGACTTTGTTATACTCGATCAGGGGACTTTGGTATACTCGACCAGGTGAGTTTGTTATACTCGACAAGGGGACTTTGTTATGCTCAATGAGGGGCCTCTGTTAAACTCGAAGAGGGGCCTTTGCTATACTCGACCAGGGGGCTTTGTTATACTCGATCAGTGGCCTTTGTTAAACTCGATCAGGGGCCATTGTTATACTCGATCAGGGGACTTTGTTATACTCTATCAGGGGACTTTGTTATACTCGATGAGGGGCCTTTGTTATACTCGATCAGGGGACTTTGTTATAATCGACAGAGGGGACTTTGTTATACTCGATCAGCGGACTTTGTTATACTCGATCAGGAGACTTTGTTATACTCGTTGACCGGCCTTTGTCAAAATTCGATGAGAGACCTTTGTTATACTTGATCAGGGGCCTTTGTTAAACTTGATTAGGGGCCTTTGTTATACTCGATCAGGGGACTTTGTTATACTCGATAAGGGGACTTTGTTATACTCGATCAGGGCCTTTATTATACTCTCGGATCAGGGTACTTTGTTATACTCAACCAGGGTTCTTTGTTATACTTGACCAGGGGAGGTTGTTATACTCGACCAGGGGACTTTGTTATACTCAATGAGGGGACTTTGTTAAACTCGATGAGGGACCTTTGTTATACTCGACCAGGGGACTTTGTTACACTCGATCAGCGGATTTTGTTATACTCGATCAGGAGACTTTGTTATACTCGATGAGGGGCCTTTGTTATACTCGATCAGGGGCCTTTGTTATACTCGATCAGGGGACTTTGTTATACTCAACCAGGGTTCTTTGTTATACTCGATCAGCGGACTTTGTTATACTCGATCAGGAGACTTTGTTATACTCGATGACGGGCCTTTGTTAAACTCTATGAGGGACCTTTGTTATACTCGACCAGGGGACTTTGTTATAATTGTTCAGGGGACTTTGTTATACTCGATCAGGGGACTTTGTTATACTCGATCAGGGGACTTTGTTATAATCGACCAGGGGAGTTTGTTATACTCGACCAGGACTACAAGTACTCGCTCAGGGCCTTTTGTTAAACCTTGATCAGGGCCTTTGTTATACTCGATCAGGGACTTTTGTTATACTCGATCAGGGACTATGTTATACACGATCAGCGGACTTTGTTATACTCGATCAGAGATTCTTGTTATACACGATGAGGGGGCCCTTGTTATACTCGATCAGGGCCTTTGTTATACTCGATCAGGGGACTTTGTTATACTCAACCAGGGCCTTTGTTATACTTGACCAGGGAAGCTTGTTATACTCGACCAGGGACTTTGTTATACTCGATGAAGGGCCTTTGTTAAACTCTATGAGGGACCTTTGTTATACTCGACCTGGGGACTTTGTTACACTCGATCAGGGGCCTTGTTAAACTCGATCAGGGGCCATTGTTATACTCGATCAGGGGACTTTGTTATAATCGATCAGGGGACTTTGTTATACTCGACCAGGTGAGTTTGTTATACTCGACCAAATGACTTTGTTATACTCAATGATGGGCCTTTGTTAAACTCGATGAGGGGCCTTTGTTATACTCGACCAGGGGACTTTGTTATACTCGATTAGGGGCCTTTGTTAAACTCGATCAGGGGCCATTGTTATACTCGATCAGGGGACTTTGTTATACTCTATCAGGGGACTTTGTTATACTCGATGAGGGGCCTTTGTTATACTCGATCAGGGGACTTTGTTATACTCGACAGAGGGGACTTTGTTATACTCGATCAGCGGACTTTGTTATACTCGATCAGGAGACTTTGTTATACTCGTTGACGGGCCTTTGTTAAAATTCGATGAGGGACCTTTGTTATACTTGATCAGGGGCCTTTGTTAAACTTGATTAGGGGCCTTTGTTATACTCGATCAGGGGACTTTGTTAAACTCGATCAGGGGACTTTGTTATACTCGATCAGCGGACTTTGTTATACTCGATCAGGAGCCTTTGTTATACTCGATGAGGGGCCTTTGTTATACTCGATCAGGGGCCTTTGTTATACTCGATCAGGGGACTTTGTTATACTCAACCAGGGTTCTTTGTTATACTTGACCAGGGGAGGTTGTTATACTCGACCAGGGGACTTTGTTATACTCAATGAGAGGCCTTTGTTAAACTCGATGAGGGACCTTTGTTATACTCGACCAGGGGACTTTGTTACACTCGATCAGCGGATTTTGTTATACTCGATCAGGAGACTTTGTTAAACTCGATGAGGGGCCTTTGTTATACTCGATCAGGGGCCTTTGTTATACTCGATCAGGGGACTTTGTTATACTCAACCAGGGTTCTTTTTTATACTCGATCAGCGGACTTTGTTATACTCGATGAGGGGCCTTTGTTAAACTCGATGAGGGACCTTTGTTATACTCGACCAGGGGACTTTGTTACACTCGATCAGGGTTCTTTGTTAAACTCGATCAGGGGCCATAGTTATACTCGATCAGGGGACTTTGTTATACTCGATCAGCAGATTTTGTTATACTCGATCAGGAGACTTTGTTATACTCGATGAGGGGCCTTTGTTATACTCGATCAGGGCCTTTGTTATTCTCGATCAGGGGACTTTGTTATACTCAACCAGGGTTCTTTGTTATACTTGACCAGGGGAGTTTGTTATACTCGACCAGGTGACTTTGTTATACTCGATGAGGGGCCTTTGTTAAACTTGATGAGGGACCTTTGTTATACTCGACCAGGGGACTTTCTTACACTCGATCAGGGGCCTTTGTTAAACTCGATCAGGGGCCATAGTTATACTCGATCAGGGGACTTTGTTATACTCGATCAGCGGATTTTGTAATACTCGATCAGGAGACTTTGTTATACTCGATGAGGGGCCTTTGTTATACTCGATCAGGGGCCTTTGTTATACTCGATCAGGGGACTTTGTTATACTCAACCAGGGTTCTTTGTTATACTTGACCAGGGGAGTTTGTATTATTCGACCAGGGACTTTGTTATACTCGATGAGGGGCCTTTGTTAAACTCGATGAGGGACCTTTGTTATACTCGACCAGGGGACTTTCTTACACTAGATCAGGGGCCTTTGTTAAACTCGATCAGGGGCCATAGTTATACTCGATCAGGGGACTTTGTTATACTCGATCAGGGGACTTTGGTATACTCGACCAGGTGAGTTTGTTATACACGACCAGGGGAGTTTGATATACTCGACCAGGGGACTTTGTTATATTCGATGAGGGGCCTTTGTTAAACTCTGACCAGGGACTTTGTTATACCTGCTGACTAGGGCCTTTGTTAAACCTGGATCAGGCCTTTGTTATACTCGATCAGGGACTTTGTTATACTTGATCAGGGGGACTTTGTTATACTCGATCAGCGGACTTTGTTATACTCGATCAGGGGACGTTGTTATACTCGATCAGGGGCCTTTGTTATACTCGATCACGGAACTTTCTTATACTCCATGAGGGGACTTTGTTATACTCGACCAGGGTTCTTTGTTATACTCGATCAGGGGACTTTGTTATACTCGATCAGCGGACTTTGTTATACTCGATCAGGGGACTTTGTTATACTCGATCAGGGGATATTGTTATGCCCGACCAGGGGAGTTTGATATACTCGACCAGGGGACTTTGTTATACTCGATGAGGTGCCTTTGTTAAACTCGATGAGGGGCCTTTGTTAAACTCGACCAGGGGACATTGTTATACTCGATTAGGGGCCTTTGTTAAACTCGATCAGGGGCCATTGTTATACTCGATCAGGGGCTTTGTTATACTCTATCAGGGGACTTTGTTATACTCGGGATCAGAGGCTTTTGTTATACTCGATCAGGGGAACTTTTGTTATACTCGATCAGGGGACTTTGTTATAATCGACCAGGGGAGTTTGTTATACTCGACCTGGGGACTTTGCTTTACTCGATCAGGGGCCTTTGTTAAACTTGATGAGGGGCCTTTGTTATACTCGATCAGGGGACTTTGATATACTCGATAGAGGGGACTTTGTTATACTTTATCAGCGGAGTTTGTTATACTCGATCAGGAGACTTTGTTATAATCGATGACGGGCCTTTGTCAAACTCTATGAGGGACCTGTGTTATACTCGACCAGGGGACTTTGTTATAATCGTTCAGGGGACTTTGTTATACTCGATCTGGGGACTTTGTTATAATCGACCAGGGGAGTTTGTTATAC
>NW_024725142.1:0-17701 GCF_018991925.1 Homarus americanus | reverse complement strand
CAACACCAAGGTCAAGTCATCGTTCTCCGAAGGTCCGAGGCATGTTCTCTTCCAGCTTGAGCTCCTGAGGAGTCAGCCAAGGAAGGTTGTTCAGATTGTGGAGCAGACTGTGAGGAGATCTTCCTGGTATGCTCATCCCGAGGCAGTTCTGCAGACAATGCTCTGCAGTAAGGATGAGGAGGAGAGAAGAGTGGCAATCAAAAAGATCTTGGATATGAGATTTATGAGAGGATCTGGGCATGACGAATTAGTTGGTGACGATTCCTTCAGGGTCAGGAAGACTCCTGAAGTCAATCTAGGTGCCAAGACCCTCACTGATCTCATAGATCTGGATAACATCCAGGCTGGCAGTGAGCCCCTTCTTACCTGCAGCCTCACCAATGTTCAAGTCAGAGCTTTCCTGGACAACCCCATGCATGTCCCTGCCTGGCCCTCGCACACCCAGAGTATAGAGAGTTGTGTACAGCAAGTGAGCAAGGCCAGCAGTCACGTGTACAACATGGAGAGGAGGGAAGGCTACATCCGAGCTCAGGTGGTCAGCAGGGAGGTGATGAGTAGAAACAGAAGCAAGAAAGACATGTTCTCTATGGTGTGCAGCAACACAGGGTCGTAGTAGTAAAACCGGTTTTTGTATTTGATGATTTTGTTTTCTAAAGGAATATTAAATTTAATAAATGTGTCAAGATCATTCGTTTCACTATTCTGGATCATTTTCATCCTAATAAATTAACCTGATACATTTACTTTACTTTAAATAAGTTATTTAGTGGTGTTGGTAAAAGGGTGGGAATACTGAATTTTCATAAGATTTCAAGTTAAATTTACCAAGTTCCAGGTTGCTGATCTCTCTTTCTGCCTCATTTACACACAATTGCAGGGTCTCAACTGTCTCTCTTACTATTGACAACACCACAAATAAAACCGTACTCATTCTTGATCTGTTTTATTCATTCTATTTTATTCTCCTATGTCAGTTGATATTAATACTGAAGCGGGGCCTTCTTGGATGGGTCCCACTGCTCGGGAAGATTGTGGACCCCAGGGCCGACCTGATCATCATCAAGCTACTGCACCGCGGTTGCTGGAGGATCGGCTTTTTTCACACTTCATTTTTCCAATATTCGCGGACTGAGATCCAATTTTTCTTCTGTAGAGCACCATCTATCAACCTCTTCTCCCGACCTCTTACTACTCTCCGAACTTCAACTGACCAAACAGCTTCACCCAAACCTTTTCAAGTCTCTAACTACAACCTTTATACCTACTTCCGTTCTAAGAGAGGTGTATGCGCCTACTGCAACTCACGTACACCTATAGCCCGACTCACGGATCTTGAATCTCCCCTTCATGATGTCATCTGGCTCAAAATATCTCTACCTACTGTGACTATTTTTCTTTGTTTCCTATACTGTTCTCCCAACTCTACCAACTATTTCGAACTCTTTGACTATCTCACTTCTTGCCATGAGTCGTTGCTATCCACACACCCCAACACCGAGATCCTCTACCTAAGGGATTTCAATGTACATCACAGAGTGGCTTGGCTCTGCGAGGGATGACCCAGGTGGAGCTGAGGCACTCTCTTTCTCCTTACTTAATGATTTGGAACAAATAATCAAACACCCTACACGCGTTCCTAATCGACACGACCAACTTCTAACATTCTTGATCTTTGCTTTACCTCTAACCCCTCACACTATTCATACTCAATTTTTGCCCCCTTAGGGTCTTCTGATCACAACCTTATTTCTATTAAATCAAACTGGGCACGACCACCTCCCCCACCCCCCTCTAAACGTAAACTATGGCACTATCGGAGGGCAAGCTGGCAATCCTTGCGAGAATTCTTCACCGACTTTCCTTGGGATGAATGTTGCTTTTCCACTCGGGATGCCTCGGTATGTGCTGACAGCATTGTTGGGGTTATACAGGGCTGTATGAGTGCATTTATCCCATCTTCTACCAAAACTTTCACATTACAATCATGGTTTGATCGCTCCTGCTCTCTTGCTTGCAGGGTGAGAGATAGGGCATATCGAGCTATGAAACTATCTCCTCCTATTACTAACACGTCTTTCATTACTTCTAGGAATCGTTGTGAGGCTAAGCTGAATTTTATTAAAAGAAAGACCGCTGTCCTGACTAATTCTTCCTCTAGTAAATCCTTCTGGTCCTAAACTAAAAACATCTGTAACAACTTCTGCACGCCTTCTTTTCCTACCCTCTTCATTCCCAATAACTCTCTAGCCAACTCTACCCCTGACAAAGCCAACCTCTTTGGCACCTCATTCTCCTCTAATTCCACCTTAGACGATTCCCACTCTTTCCCTCCTACCCCTGCACCTCCTACTGAATCTATGCACTTTCCTATAATCTCCACTCGCAGGGTTGCCGGTGTGTTATCCAGGTTGGATGTAAGTAAGGCGCGTGGACCGGACGGAATACCCCCTCGGGTTCTGAGGGAGTATGCTGAAGCCCTGGCCCCTGTGCTTGCTCGCCTCTTCCGCCTTTGCCTCAAAACCCAAACTTTTCCTTCTTCTTGGAAGCATGCCTTGGTTCAGCCCATCCCGAAGAAGGGTGACCATTCTAATCCCTCCAACTATCGCCCCATTGCCCTAACTTCAACCCTCTCTGAGATTTTCGAAACTATCTTGAACTCCCATTTTCTCCGTCACCTTGAACGCCTTTCTCTTTTGTCATATCACCAGTATGGCTTTCGCCATCTTTGGTCATCCTCTTTTATGGATTATGGGGAAACTTTTGTCGTGGCTCTCGACATTTCCAAAGCATTTGACAGGGTATGGCACAAGTCTTTGCTATCTAAACTTCCCTCTTTTGGTTTCTCTCCCCCACTTTGTTTTCTCATCTCTAGCTTCCTTGAGAACCGATCCATGGCAGTTGTTGTCGAGGGAACGATTTCTCGCTCTTTCTCTACCAGTAGTGGCGTCCCACAGGGTTCTGTTCTTTCACCAACTCTCTTCCTTCTTTTTATCAATGATTTACTTCACACTACAACTAATTCTATCCAGTCTTACGCTGATGATTCTACTCTTCACTCTTCCTCACATTATCCTCCTTCCCCCTGTTAACACGTACTGTATATTATCCTCCTTCCCCTGTTAACACGTACATTATCCTCCTTCCCCTGTTAACATGTACATTATCCTTCTTCCTTTGTTAACACGTTACATTATCCTCCTACCCCTGTTAACACGTACTGTATATTATCCTCCTTCCCCTGTTAACACGTACATTATCCTCCTTCCTTTGTTAACACGTTACATTATCCTCCTTCCCCCGTTAACACGTACTGTATATTATCCTCCTTCCCCTGTTAACACGTACATTATCCTCCTTCCCCTGTTAACACGTTACATTATCCTCCTTCCCCTGTTAACACGTTACATTATCCTCCTCCCCCCTGTTAACACGTTACATTATCCTCCTTCCCCTGTTAACACGTTACATTATCCTCCTTCCCCTGTTAACACGTACATTATCCTCCTTCCCCCTTTTAACACGTACTGTATTTTATCCTCCTTCCCCTGTTAACACGTTACATTATCCTCCTTCCCCCTGTTAACACGTACATTATCCTCCTTCCCTCTGTTAATACGTACATTATCCTCCTTCCCCGGGTTAACAAGTACATTATCCTCCTTCCCCTGTTAACACGTTACAATATCCCCCTTCCCCTGTTAACACGTTACATTATCCTCCTTCCCCGTTAACACGTAAATTGTATATTATCCTCCTTCCCCGTTAACACGTTACATTATCCTCCCCTTCCCTTTGTTAACACGTTCTGTATATTATCCTCCCCTTCCCCTGTTAACACATACATTATCCTCCTTCCTCCTGTTAATACGTACATTATCCCTCCCCTTCCCCGGCTAAATGTATACATTATCCTCCCTTCCCCTGTTAACACGTTACAATATCCCCCTTCCCCTGTTAACACGTTACATTATCCTCCTTCCCCGTTAACACGTACTGTATATTATCCTCCTTCCCCTGTTAACACGTTACATTATCCTCCTTCCCCTGTTAACACGTACTGTATATTATCCTCCTTCCCCTGTTAACACGTACATTATCCTCCTTCCCCTGTTAACACGTACATTATCCTTCTTCCTTTGTTAACACGTTACATTATCCTCCTACCCCTGTTAACACGTATTGTATATTATCCTCCTTCCCCTGTTAACACGTACATTATCCTCCTTCCTTTGTTAACACGTTACATTATCCTCCTTCCCCCTGTTAACACGTACTGTATATTATCCTCCTTCCCCTGTTAACACGTACATTATCCTCCTTCCCCTGTTAACACGTACATTATCCTTCTTCCTTTGTTAACACGTTGCATTATCCTCCTTCCCCCTGTTAACACGTACATTATCCTCCTTCCTCCTTTTAACACGTACTGTATATTATCCTCCTTCCCCCTGTTAACACGTTACATTATCCTCCTTCCCCCTGTTAACACGTACATTATCCTCCTTCCCCCTGTTAACACGTACATTATCCTCCTTCCCCGGGTTAACAAGTACATTATCCTCCTTCCCCTGTTAACACGTTACAATATCCCCCTTCCCCTGTTAACACGTTACATTGTCCTCCTTTCCCCGTTAACACGTACTGTATATTATCCTCCTTCTCCTGTTAACACGTTACATTATCCTCCTTCCCTTGTTAACACGTACATTATCCTCCTTCCCCTGCTAACACGTACTGTACATATTCAGGGTATTTATCTTTGTTTATAATATATATATATATATATATATATATATATATATATATATATATATATATATATATATATATATATATATATATATATATATATATATATATATATATATATATATATATATATATATATATATATATAATATGTATATATTTCATATAAATATATATATATATATATATATATATATATATATATATATATATATATATTCAGAGAGAAAGCAAAATCATAAATCATGTCTGTGTAGCAGAGTTGTTAGTATATAATTCTGAAAGAGTTTTAGTATGTATGTTTGATAAGAGAGATAAAGAGTCCATTGATCAGGGTTTAGATAACAACGACTTAGGCAAGCCCCCATGATAAATCAAATCTTGTTGAAGGTCACCATATGATAGTGTGTGTTCTTAATGCTCATAGAGTATGCACAGTACAACATACATACTAAAACTCTTTCAGATTTATATATTAACAACTCCGCTACACAGTCTTGATTTATGATTTTGATTTCTCTCTGATATATATATATATATATATATATATATATATATATATATATATATATATATATATATATATATATATATATATATATATATATATATATATATATATATATATATATATATATATATATATATATATATATATATATATATATATATATATACTGTATATTAGTTGCTGGTGGCTGGAGAGTTGCCATAACGTAACCAGCAATGTAAGAGAGTATAAAACAATAGTTGCACTGTAAGAGATAGAACTCAAGGACAGACGAAGCATTTTGTGTCATCGTTGTTTTCTCTTAGCTGCTGGTGTAAAAATGTTTTTGACTCGACCGAAATTTCGTATCTTACGTACCTAGAGACCTTGCCAGATCTGATAGTTATTATGGAACTGAAGCCAAAAGATGAAAATTATTCACAACTGAGACTGTTGAGAGGCTGGTAACGGAAATGATACCCGGGCTGAAGGTCCTATCATTGGGATTCGTGAGGTTATGACTGAGACCTTCAAAGTGATGATAAATAAGGCAAAACCATCATCATCACGGAGAACCAATAACGAAAATACCAAACGTCGTAGTTTTAAGTTCTTCAAGACACGACTTCACACCACGTTGAGACAGAACTAAGTTTTCACTGCGCGCTCTGGACATTCTGAACAGTTGACATGAGTAGATACTATATTTCACCTAAATGAACATTACTTCCAAATTTAGTTACGACTGCATTTAGAACAGGAAAATTGCACCTACATTAATATGCAAACAGAAAATAATACACGAGTCTTTTAAACTAGAGAAAGATGTCTTTACTTACGGTTGGTACGGTTGGTGGTCTGAACAACTGTCACTCGGTGATGGTTATGAGCAATGACAAAGCAAGGCTCTTGTGGAGTGGAGAGCGTTGGTGCTGAGGTTGCCAGATTTTAATTTCATATTTAATTTAAAGTGCGTTATTTTATAATTTCTATGACCCAATCTATTAATTCACGGCTGTTCTATTAATTCACGGCTGTTTGAATTTGTTTCTTACGAATATAAAAACAGACTGTGAGAGGTTGGAGTCATAGACCATGTTTTCTATAGACTTTATTATAACAGCGTCAGCTGGACACTGGCCACCGGCGCTGCCAAGGACAAGCCCCCCCCACTCAACATGGGAAAACATATCGTACGATGGTACACTCTTACATCTCCCCCCCCAAGTTAAAAGGAAATGACAATGCACCTTTGAACTAACAAAAGGAAAACAATGCATTCATAAAAACAACAATAATGCAGGAAAAACGAGTCAAACAAAGGAAAAAAACAAAAAAACAAAAAAACCAAAAAAAAACCTCTTAACTGATTTTACATCACATACGCTACACCACGTAGTCCGTCAACCAGCCCGGAGGCCTATAAGTACACATAACGAACGCATTTCAGTACAGAGGTTAGAGGATGACGTTCTTCATAGGAGGAGCAAATGTAAAGTATTTAAGATGAAAGAAACATAAGTGGGGAGAGAATAGTGTATCCGGCAGTTGGGAGTGGCGCGGGTATAAGTTATTTGGTTGGTAGTGGCGCGGGTATAAGTTATTTGGTTGGTAGTGACGCGGGTATAAGTTGTTTGGTTGGTAGTGGCGCGGGTATAAGTTATTTGGTTGGTAGTGACGCGGGTATAAGTTGTTTGGTTGGTAGTGGCAAGGTTATACGTTGTTTGGTTGGTAGTGGCGCGGGAATATTTTGTTTGGTTGGTAGTGGCGCGGGTATAAGTTGTTTGGTTGACAGTTGCTGGGTTGGCGGAAAAGCGAGAAGAAAACAAGTCGGAGGAATTATCTTGAAGGGAGACTAACAAAAAATACCTCCTCGTCGTCGTCCTCCTTCTCCCTACTTCTAACCCGTACTGTGACCGCTGGCTAGGTCTGCTCTTTTTCATCTATAGTCAATAAAAACAAATAGTGAAAAAGGTTCCTTTCATTCACCATATAAACCTAGGCTAATATTGACGACTAACTCGCCGATGAGTTATTTGTTTTGATGTTTATTTTCTTACTATATTTTCATCATTAAGTTCTGATGATAATCATTTCTTTGGAAAATGATCCGTGTGGTAGATATTTAGGCTATTTGGCGCGCACTACTTTGTCTTTTCGGCGGTAATGTGGCGGTGATGCCTCCTTATCCCTGAATGTAAACAGCCAATCATATAGGATATTTCAAAACACTGTCGCTCTGTCTCGATGCCGTGCTCCGATCGTTGACAGTCGCCAGTTGCCATGCCAGTGTACTCGTATGTTTATGAGCCACACTAATCGGACGGCTGCTCTCAAGTACCCAAAAAACATAAAAGTTATCTATATCATAGTAAGTTCTTTCTATTTATATGCCAGGGGTCCGTAGGGTGGAGCCTCACAGCTAGGAAGTTAGGTAAGGTTTAGGTTTGGTAGGTTTCTTTGGTTAGGTTCTAACAATGTCGCTTGTTTTTCTTATCATCTAATGTTACGTTAAGTTTAATTTTGAAATAACCACTTTTTAACACGTTTGCCAAAACTACGACATTGTCCACAATAAAACACAGTGAAATTGCAGTGTTTTTAAATTCGTTGTCTATGAAAAATCTGCAACGGGTCAATCGTCGATACTTACCCACTTTTTAACCTTGATTTTTATAGCAAATCTCTAGATTCTGAGATAGGAGGCAGCTTATCTCAGAAACTATTGATTTGCGCCAGAAATGAAGGTCAAATTCGTACATAACACATCAAAAACCATCGAAGAAACATGGTTTCATCTTCGATTTCTTTTAGTGGCAACTCATGCAAGGTCACTGAGATCATCATGACGTCATTAAGATTACAAGAAGGGGCCTTTATTACTTTCCATTTCATAGATACGAGTTCCCAGGATGAATTACTGAAGAACTAGATGTTTATCCAATTGTACATTATTAGTATATTCTTAAGGCTCTGATGTTGATAGAGAGGTGATGTGGAGAGGTCAATTGCGTAACTCTGACGTCCGTACTGCTTCACGAGCGTTGTGATATTGAAGTGTGGGTGGCAACAGTGACGGACATCGTAATCCGTAACCTTCACTAGTACAGCTTAATTAGCCGATGGATGCGAGCGTCGTCCCACAGCTCCCGGCGGGTGACTATTTAATTTGTCCCCGAGGGGGCTAGTTTATTGGGCATCCCCTTACAGCCTGTGCAAGGTGAAGCGCAAAAGCGTTTACAGCGCCCATCTGGGAGGCATGCGTAGTTCATGCTTGCCTTTATGACTCATGCATTAAGGGCGTAAAAGCCTGAAGGGTCATGGGTTTTGTCAGCAAGTAACATAAAGTGACAGAATGATGAGTGTGTGGAGAGAAAATTCCCGGTACAGTTTATCTGTTTATGGCAAAGCGTGGCAGGTCCCTAATAGTGTCAAGTGCCAGGCTATAGGCATTGAAAATATTGAGGGACATACCTTTTAGTGTGATTGTGATAGCGTGTACGTCAGTAGTGTCGGCTTCAAGGAGGACGTCGAGAGGTTGGGCCCCTGGTGCCGGCATGTCGGTGGGGGACGGGGAGGCGGGGGTGGTCTCGTCGGTCCAATAGGGGGCCCTGGTGGAGACAGCTCAGAGACATGATTTTTTTATTTTGCCGCTTACAGCGGCTACTTTATTGTGCACCCCACACTCATTCTGTGAGCGGTAGCGCAAAAGGATTACAGAGTAGAGTTTACAACGGGTCATAATAATTAACCCCCGTTGTCAGGATATTATGGCACTGAATGTTACACAGTATTTCAATTACATTATTTGTTTAGTTCTGTACATAAAGGGTAACTTATTCACAACTGCGTGAAAACAGGCGTGTGAGGCAGTATGTCTGGCCTCACACTTTGTTATTCACATTTACGTGAGAAGTATTTGGGTCTGTACATGAGAACTGATATAGTTACTAAGTGCAAAAAAGTGGATACAATCTTAATATGTCGGCTATCTTGCCATTAGAGATGAAGTGTTGTGCCATTTCACACACAGTGTGCTTGGACCTGTCCCTAAAAGGTTCTATCTTCAAACAGTCGAGGACGTAGTGTTCAAGTGTGTGGCCATGTGTGTGGCCATGTGTCTGGCCACACACTTTACATTTAGTTTTGTTTACATCTGCTTGAAGAACTTACTGCCAAAGGTACTTATATCCTAACCTTAATCTAGCGGTTCCAACATCTTGTAATCTAGTGATTTTGTTACTTGCTCCATATACATGTTTCACTTGATACATCTCATCATGGTAAACTATGGATCGACTAGTGCCTGTTTGCACTAGTCTACTTGCGTCAAACTCATCAATAAGTTCTTTCCTAATTACAGTTTTAAGGGTTCTTTTTGACAGACCCAAATTGTATTCAACGGTGTCTTTGTTAGACGCGAGTTTGGCGAGGGCATCAACTCTGTCATGTTTTATGAGGCCTATGTGAGAGGGGATCCACAACAGTTTGACCTTGACACCCCGGTCAACAAGGCACGCATATTTGTGTCTGGCTTCAGAGACAAGAGCGTGACAACCTGATTCGAGGGTGCCAAGGGCAAGTAGTGAGGATAGAGAGTCAGTGATGATGAGACTGTCAGTAACAGTGGTTTCAATGAATTTAATAGCTGTGAGTATGGCAACTAATTCAGTTTGTAGAGTGGATGCTCAGTTGTTAATTCTAACTCCTTTCTCAATTATATTACCGTCAGGTTGAGTCACAACAATAGCACTTCCAGCCCTCCCACAGGCGGTGTTAAGAAATCCATCAGTGTAGATGGTCTGTGTGATATTATCATCAGTCTGTAGAGTGTGTATGTGTTCAAGAGCTCTCAATTTGGCAGTGTTTTGGAGATAAATGCTTTGTATAATTAATTTTTTAGGCGGATATGTCGGTATTGTGATATCGAAGGGAACTGTCCTCCAGGGTGGCAGGAAGCGCTGTTGTGTCTCAATGTACAGGTGGTCTAGTCCAAACATCTTCATATGTGTAGCTGTAGTTCATACATTCTATCAATTTTAAGGAAACAATGTTATCAGGATCACCACGCAGAAGCCTCAGGGCTATCATGAGGTTGACTACAATTATTCTATCTTTAACACTGGGTATACCTAGTTCTTTCCTCATATTAGGTACTTTAGTGCTCATGGGACATCCTAGGATAATTCTGAGGGCTTTATTTTGCATTTTCTCGAGCTTGTCAACGCCTTTCCCTTCACGAAGGACCAGGGCTGGTGCGTGGTAATCTATCAGAGATCTTATATAGCCTAGGTACATTGTTTTAACAATTCTAATATTAGCACCATAGTGCGGGCTGTATTCCGCTACACTTCTAAGAGACATGAGCAGGCGCGGCTTGTGGTGGATGGACAGAATGAGGCACCATGTGTCGTGGTGATGGATGTTGACGTGCGCCGTGATCACCTCCTGGACCTTGACCTTCCCTCCCTGCCTCATCATAACTCACTCCTTGTACGTACCTGGGGCCGAATCAGAATCTGACTCACACACACAAACATTCCTAAATGTAATTACGAGAGCGCGAAAGATGATGTTATGGAGAAGAGGAGCACAGGAACACCTCATTAACTTGGACCGGTGGCTTAGTCCCTGCCGAAGTCTTATTGAACACGCATGATAAAGGAAAGTTTTTGATAGATAAACATAGAGGTTATTATAGTTAAGTATCGTTCATTTATTCTAAGAAACACATAAATAAAAATGGATTTCCTCAAATGAGCCAGGTGGCGATTGTTTTCAGTGGAGTGTTGTCAGCGGCGAGTGTTGTTCGAGTCGAGTATTATCAGTGGCGAGTGTTGTCAGTGGCGAGTGTTGTCAGAGGCAATTGTTGTCAGTGGAGTGTTATCAGCGGCGAGTGTTGTTCGAGTCGAGTTTTATAAGTGGCGAGTGTTGTCAGTGGCGAGTGTTGTCAGAGGCAATTGTTGTCAGTGGAGTGTTGTCAGCGGCGAGTGTTGTTCGAGTCGAGTTTTGTTAGCGGCGTGTGTTGTCAGTGGCGAATGTTGTTAAAGTCGAATTTTATCTGTGACGAATGTTGTCAGAGGAGATTGTTGTCAGTAGAGTTTTGTCAGCGGCGAATTTTGTCAGCCGCAAGTGTTGTTCGAGTCAAGTTTTGTCACCGGCGAGTGTTGTCAGAAGCGAGTGTTATTTGAATCGAGTTATGACCGATGTGGATGTTGTCAGATGTTTATCCCCGTGATTAACACAGCGGTGGGGACTGTGGAGTATCACCGTCTTAGAACACAGAAGGTAATGTAACACTTGATCAGCTGTACCCTCCTCCTCCCCCTGTAGCAGATTCATTCTTATCCCGTCATCATACGTCCACAACACCATCATCACCACAACACCATCACTATCACAACACCATCACAGAAGAACATAAGAATAGAGGAAACTGCAGCCGGCCAATTGGCCCATACTGGGCAGTCCCGTTTACACCCAACCCCCATTGCTCATATATCCATCCAACCTATGTTTGAAGCTATCCAGCGCATTCGAGTTAATGATGATATTTGGTAACTTGTTTACGCTCTTACTTTTCGCCATATCTTTCTTTTTTTTTATATATAAAGAGGCACCTTCCGACAGTAGACACCAGCATGCTATTTCCTGTGTTAAAGCATTACTAAAAACACTAGCTTTTGGGTGTTATTGTTAGGTACTTGTGTTAGTTCTTAGTGAAATCAATTTTACTAGCACGATTAGTAAGGTTGATATGGATGTGTTCCTATTGATGAATTAAGGTACATTAAATGTGGCATTAGTGCTAATTTTACTGGTAGTGTTAGTAGTAGTAATAATGGTGCTAAAGTGACAGTAGTTGCTCCAGTTATTCTTCCTCTAGCAGTATCAATAATAGCAACAGTAGCTGCAGCAGTACCAGTAGTGGTGTTAGTTGCAATTCAAGATACAAACAATTATTCTTATGACAAACAGGTATTTATATTCCCGGTCCGTGTTATCTTGTCAGTCTTATGTTCGTTGTTTACATTGCAGATCCGTCTCCGCGTGTTGACGCACATGCGGCCGGGCGATTCTGGGGCTAAGGTCGAGGATCATCCACCTACTTACGACGATGTGATGAAGACTGAGGTTCCTCCTCCATCCTACTTCACTGTTATCAGCGAGACAATCAAGCCCGCTGCTACATCCTCGTCTGTGGGGGCGTCCTCGTACACATCCCCAGACACCCCTCCGTCCTACGTGACCTCCGTTAGCGGACAGCTACAGCAGTGCGGCGGCGCAGAGGCCATAGAGTATCTGCAGTGTCCCCCAGAGTACCAAAGCCCCAGGCACCTCCGTAAGATCTCACCCAGAATCTTGCCAACCCTTCACGAAAACAGAGTGCCCACAGATACGGCCGTTACTGCTACTGCCGCAGCTACTGCCGCCGCCACTGCTGCTGCCGCTCTAGCTACGGTCGTTCATCTTGGAGGGGTGGAGGATTCGGAATCGATGGAGGATCCCATCAGAGGTCCCATCGTGAGACACCTCAGGTCGACGACGATAGCCACGCTGGATGTGTCCTCGTCTGAGGAGGTCTCGGCCGAGCCCTCCATCTCCTCTACAGTAACAAGAGATGTCTTAAACCAAAATTGCGAAATTGATCTTCAAGCACCATCTTCCGTGCCAAGTTTTCCATAATTATCTGTAAACAAAATATCTTATCGAATTTAATATATTGCGGGTGATAAACAATGTACAAATCTCACGAATGTTGCCACCATGTACAAATGGGCCCTACTCATTATCGTATAGTCAGACGCTCAATGGCAATCTTGTTACCATATAACCTTAAGATTATATTATTAATATATGTGCCTATGCTATTTCACTTTTTCGCCTTTAAAAGTGAAAAGTCAAGCAAATATTCCTATATGTGATATGTATGTTAAAATATATATTATCTATTTTAGCTTATTACAATATTTGTTACATTACAAAAAATATTATGTAAAGATGAGATGTCTTATTGTCCATGCTAACTCTATATCATTATTAGTACCATGTTAATTACTTACTCTGTATAAACTGCAAACATGGCGTTGACCCACAGTACAGTATTGTGAGAACATCTGGAAAGTCTGCAACAGCTATTATGTCTGCTGCAATTAACAATTTTGACGTTAGATGTATTATGTGAGGAAAGAGAGCAGGAATTATATTATTTTCACTAATAATGAATACTCGGTTGAGTACCCGGCGTTGTCCGGGTTTATTTTTGAAGGTCAGCTCACAGTCTATGCCCGAGACTACACTACATCCACTACAGTGACTACACTATGCACTATCATCTACATTACATCCACTACACTCAAATAATGTATACACACTGCCTTACAGATATCAGTGGAGATCGCGTGAATGTTTGTGGGAGACCTCGCTCATCAACAAGTAAGGACAATGTCATAGAAGCATTGCCAGCGATCTCCAAAACTGTGATAAAAAAACTGTAAGGACTCATCTAATGTATATTCGTGAAGTTGCAGAAACGAAAGAAGTGTTGTTGATAATCTATTTGAAAACAATACAACGTATGATTGGCTCAAAGGTATAGAAAAGACGAAGAAAGACCCATTACTGATATAACAGACCATAATCTATTACAAATACATTGCTGACTAAATGTTGCTGAAACACCCAAAAGAGGAGATTGGGAAGAAATGGACTTGCAAAACAATGAAGAATCTCTCAACATATTTACCAAGGAAGTAGAGGATGTAGTAGAGAAAGGTGACCGCCAAAGCAGAATAATGAAAGAGGAGGCAGATGACAAAAAATAATACAATGAAATTTAAAAGACAGGGAAAAATATCACGTGAAAAAGCCTCTCTTACCTTGCCAAACCTAGCAGATAATAAACTGGTTGAGAGTTTATTTCGTTCGTTACTTTTCACATTGGTAACTTGAAAATATACGTTCAACCTCCGCTTTACTTAATGCGACTATTGCTAGTTCTTGAAAGCAATTTTCATTTCGCAACAAGTACAGTAGTATCACGTTGGTAACACCGCTTCTTGTCCGATCAGCAACTTTGGGTCTCCTGGGTGACCGCCTGGCATAATGATTACTGGAAACCAACATTTCGTGGCCTTGTTAGCTCTCCTTGGTCAAATTGACTGAACATCAATTATTATTAGTATTATAATTATTATTATTATTATTATTATTATTATTATTATTATTATTATTATTATTATTATTATTATCATTATTAATGTATTGAACCATCAGTGTACAGGTGCGCCAGGTGAACCTATTGGCTAACACACTATCCTGCTAGTGATTATTTAAATATGTGAAATGCTGCAAGCAGTCTAGATATGACGTGACAGCACTCCTCGCTTACCACGCACAATGAACATGAAAGGTCACAAAAAAGAAAATCAGGCAGGAACTTCTTCATTGAATGATAAAAGACTGTGTCAATGGCCTTATGGAACACACTTGGAAAGAGCGACAAGGATCCATCCATCAGATTGGGAAGGTTATTGTCCTTTGATTTTTCACCTAATTATTTGACAAATCTCCCTATGTGCTGCTATAAATTTTGATTCACACACACAATCATGCAGACATGCTGCATAATCGAGTTTATAACATTTACCATATAGCATAACGAGGTTAGAGGCCTTTGAATTGTGGTGTTATGGTGTAAAGGGGGAACAGAAAGGTTTTTATTTACTCTCTTTGTTTTATATTTTTATATATCTGTATAAGAGGATATATATATATATATATATATATATATATATATATATATATATATATATATATATATATTTATATATATATATATATATATATATATATATATATATATATGCTGATAACCACAAGGAAAAAGAAAACACGAAGTTCCCAAGCGCTTTCGTGTAATTCACATTTTCAGGGGTGAGCACAAACTAAAGTAGAAGTGCAGAACAAGTAATATATATACAGAGGAGGGTGAGATCAGGATTTGACAATTTTGTAAGTAAGAAGATTTGTAACCAGGTGAGATGGTTGGGTCAGTTTTCCGCCTGACCTGACTACCGACCCCTGCGGTGCTTTTGTGAAGATTACATAAGAAAACATAAGAATGGAGGAAACTGCAGCGGGCCTATTGGCCCATACTGGGCAGTCCCGTTTACACCCAACCCCTATTGCTCATATGAGCATCCAACCTATGTTTGAATCAATTCAGCGTATTCGAGTTAATGATGATATTTGGTAACTTGTTCCATTCATCCACTACTCTGTTTCCAAACCAGTGTGGTACGTGGCATTACAGTACAGACACAAGACTTTACTCATTATACACGTTAATACTGAAACCAGCAGATACCTGGGTCCACTACCGAACATGGGATAATTATTTCCAACTAATTATCCCTAACATACATATTATAACACCCTTTGTTGACATATACTTCCAAGGAGTGTTTCAAGGTGGAACACTGGGGCTCATAGACCGTTGTTATGGTCGGTGGTAGCGAGTCTGGGGTCTGGCCCTACGAGGCAATGGAGCATATTAATCAGGCAGCATCGGTGCCATCGTTTCATATATAGTCCCTGCTGGGTATCTACTGCATCCGGGGCAGTTGTTGAGTGATGCAAGAATCACAAGGGGATCTGGAGAAAAATGTTGGAGCGGGAATCAAGGGACGGACTGGGAAGTATGACAACACAAACAACTCTCTTGTCTAGAAATGCCAGACATATTTACGTTAGTACTTCTTACACTGGGTGAATGACAATTCAACTGTTGAAGCATGAACACTGATGAACACTGATATTCACTACAATTGACTGAATCAAACTGAATGGCTACACATAAACATACCTGGAGAAAAATGTTGGAGCTGGCGTCAAGGGACACTCGTCCTGCGCGATGCAGGGTATATATATCCCTGAGTTGCCAGTGATCGCTACTCATGCAATGATAATAATTACAAACAACTCTAACTGTTACTCATTCAAAGATGACCCTCAGTTGACAAAGGTCTGGCGAATTACGTGAGTTGATTTACACAGACTAATTCAAGATTGAGCTTCCCAGGAGAAAGTGGAATAAACACTGATCGGCAACTGTCTTCACAAAGGCAAGGGAACACAAGTGTAGCTTCTATGGGGAAAAACACGTCTTCTCAGGGGTCGCTAACCCACTCATGTTTTGCTGTCGTGGAGTTTAATAAGAATCATTAGTTAAATAGACTAGCAGTCAACGTGACCATGACACAACTGTATTTACTGTTAGTGAAACTTGTTAATAAGTCAGTGTAGAGTCTGCCAGTAGAAGTAACGAAGCCCTAACATCGCCCATAGGGACGCTCTGAGTGCCAAGCTGATACTGAAGTTAGATCATTTTGATTTCCAATCATCAGAGAATCTGATGTTTGTATTGAAATTATTGTCAGTTTTATATTTTAGAAAGTAATTAATAACCGGAAAAGAATATGTCAGTCTTCTTATCTCCAAGAGCTAACGGCAAAATCTCAATAAGCCTTTGACTGCATTTCTGATGAGGTCATAAGAAAGACGTTACCAGTTTGTGTGTTTAACATCCATTTCAATATTGCCTGGCAAGCTCAACCTCTGATTGGATTGTAACAGTAGACGTAAGAAATTCATCTAAAAAAAACACACACACACACACACACACACACACACAGCCTTCATAGGGTGAGGACGTCGGCGCTGCCTGTGGTCTCCTGACCCTGGGGACAGCTGCCAGCCTGGTTTGTCAGGCCCTTCCCTTTCCTCCTCCCCATCTGGATTTATGAACATCCTCCTACCAACAGTACAGTGCAAAGATTGACGACCAACCCACAACTGATATACAAAGTGGCAATTTCAACTGGAAAGAAAGAAACAACTGTTAGAGTGACAATCAGTGCTTAGCAGTCAATGTTGACCTGACGTGGACCTAACACACCCAGTCCGCGGTACACACACCATCACCAACACTGGATGAAAAGCTAAAAAAGACTACACCAGGAGAGAAATGGGGACTCCCTACTCCACCCAGGTGAGGAATTATGAATTCTTAACTGTACTGACCTCGCTAGAGGAAAAGTCACAGCGTCCTAGCTCCCGGGGATAAATTGTCAGTAATGACAAGTGCTATTGTAAACAGGGCTGTGCCCTTCTGAGGGCCGAGATGGAGAGAGCCAAGGAAGATATCTTGAAATTAAAAGAAGAGAGGGCAAGGATAAAGGAAGAAATAAGGCAAGGAAAGCCGGTAAATGACGAAAACTCAGGCGACTGGAAGGTTGTGAGGAGAGGGACAACCAAACTAGTAGTGAAAAAACACAACAAAGGATACGACAACAACGACAACAGCAGCTAAGTGTACCAACTCTTTCAGTCCCTTGATAGATGAATTGGACATTAGTATAGACAGGGACAAGGCTGACAAGGAAGGTAAGAAAATCTTGA
>NW_024725141.1:0-19534 GCF_018991925.1 Homarus americanus | reverse complement strand
GACCAAGCAGTTTTAAAACGTTCCGGCAAGATTAAATAGTAAGTGGAAGGAACAATTCCGTCAATAAATCTTAACCATTGATAAATAAGTCACATCATTGTTGGTCTAATTGTGGCGACCTGTGGTGTAATGATCAGCATGGTCAACATTAGTACCGTAATACTGACCGAGCTCAGCATAGCAGAAGCCGCCCATCATGGACATGATGCCCGTGGCCACCCACACTGTCAGCGACATACCCACGCTGCCAGTATACTGCACCACCATCGTAGGGGACACGAAGATGCCAGCTCCGATAAGTAAGCCCACGATCAAGGCCACTCCGTGCCAGAGCCCCAAGACCTTCTTCAGCTGTACGCCTGTGTCTGTACATTGATCAGCGTTACTGGAATCTGCGGAGAGGTAATTCGTCTCTGTTGAAGTTTGTCCAGACTGTCTTTTACTGCCAGAGTCACCGGAAGGTGCTGATGGGCTTCCTGCTGTAGACCTCAGTCGTGGCACCTGGGAGGACGAGTGGCCAAGTTCGTCACTTGTCATCGTTGACTCGGAGGTAGTGGCCGCAGCCATGGTGCCTCTGTTAAGGTGATTAATGAAGGTATAGTAAATGAATAATCGAGGTGGAATTATTACACAGTTACATTATTCATTTACCGTACAGCTCGACAGGACCAATCTTTGTTTCTGTGTCCGTCTGCAGTAAGTTCACAGACACTCCTGACGTTTGTTTAAATCTAAGTCTCTAACATGGCTGCTGTGGGTAGCTGTCGTGTATGGTACTACTGAAGGCTGAGGTAAAGGTTCAGTGTCTACTCTTCTGAACACTGATGAACACTTATGAGGTGAAACGTAATGAAGTAATACTCTTGTTAACTGAAATAAATGATGTGTGGTTAGGTTAGGTTAGTTAAAAATGGATATCGCTACCCACACAACTTACACCACCATTCACACTACCCACATCACCCAGGCCCCCCCCCACCACCCAGGCCACCCACACCATCCAAGCCACCCACAACACTATCCACACCATCCAAGCCACCCACAACACTATCCACACCATCCAAGCCACCCACAACCCTATCCACACCATTCCAAGCCACCCACAACACTATCCACACCACCCAGGCCACCCACACCATCCACACCACACACATATCCACACCGCCCAGGCCACCCACACCATCCACACCACCCAAGCCACGCACACCATCCACACCACCCAGGCCACCCACACCACCCAGGCCACCCACACCACCCAGGCCACACACCACCCAGGCGATCCACACCATCCACACAACCCAGGCCACCCACACCATCCGCACAACCCAGGCCACCCACACCATGCACACCATCCAAGCCAACCACAACACTATCCACACAACCCAGGCACACCCACATTATCCACACCACCAAGGCCACCCACCATCCACACCACCCAGGCCACCCACACATCCGCACAACCCAGGCCACCCACCTATCCACACAATCCAGGCCACCCACACCATCCGCACAACCCAGGCCACCCACACTTCCACACAACCCAGGCTACCCACACCATCCATACCATCCAAGCCAACCACAACACTATCCACACAACCCAGGCCACCCACACCATCCACACCATCCAAGCCACCCACAACATTATCCACACCATCCAACACAACACTATCCACACCATCCAAGCCACCCACAACATTATCCACACCATCCAAGCCACCCACAACACTATCCACACCAAGCCACCCACAACACTATCCACACACTGCCACCCACAACACCATCCACACCATCCAAGCCACCCACAACACATCCACACCATCCAAGCCACCCACAAATCTATCACACCATCCAAGCCACCCACAACGCTATCCGCACAACCCAGGAAACCCACATTATCCACACCACCCAGGCCACCCACAACACTATCCACACAACCCAGGCCACCCACACCATCCACACAACCCAGGCCACCCACAACACTATCACACAACCCAGGCCACCACAACACTATCCACACAACCCAGGTCATCCCACACTCACCCACACTATCCACACAACCCAGGCCACCCACAACACTATCCACACAACCAAGGCCACCCACACCATCCACACCACCCAGGTCACCCACAACACTATCCACACCACCCACACTATCCACACCACCCAAGCCACCCACAACACATCCACACAACCCAGGCCACCCACAACACTATCCACACAACCCAGGCCACCCACACCATCCACACCACCCAGGCCACCCACAACACTATCCACACAACCAAGGCCACCCACAACACTATCCCACACAACCCAGGCCACCCACACTATCCACACCACCCAGGTCACCCACACCATCCACACCACCCAGGCCACCCACAACACTATCCACACAACCAACAACCACAACACTATCCACACAACCCAGGCCACCCACACTATCCACACCACCCAGGTCACCCACACTACCCACACCACCCAGGCCACCCACAACACTATCCACACAACCCACCCACAACACATCCACACAACCAAGGCCACCCACAACACTATCCACACAACCCAGGCCACCACACATTATCCACACCACCCAGGCCACCCACACTATCCACACCACCCAGGTCACCCAGACTATCCACACCACCCAGGCCACCCACAACACTATCCACACAACCCAGGCCACCCACAACACTATCCACACGGACTTTCGGTTAACGGATTATCTAGTGCATTTCCACTTCTTAGGATAATTTTGAACGGCCTTTGAGGGAATGGATCAGATTCGGTGCAGCGAAGAATGACGAAAATGATTCCGCGACTTAGAAACCTTCCATATAAGGATAGGTTAATGAAATTTAACTTGCATTCCCTAGAAAGACGAAGAGTGCGGGGAGATATGATAAAAGTATTTAAGTGGGTGAAAGGAATCAATAAACGGGATATAGATAAAGTTCTTATAATATCCGAGCAGGATAGGACTAGTAGCAACGGATTTAAGTTGGATAAGTTTAGGTTTAGGAGGGAGATAGGAAGGAACTGGTTCACAAATAGGGTGGTGGACGAGTGGAACAAGCTTAGCAACTTTGTAGTAAGTGCTGGGACGCTGGAAAGTTTTAAAAGGAGGCTAGATAGATTCATGGACGATGGAATGTGGTTGCAGCTCTCGACAGGAGCTGCCATGCACAGGCCAACCAGCCTATTGCAGACTCCTTATGTTCTTATGTCCTAAGTATAGGCTTCCCTGAGGTGCAAGATACGCCTAGACTTATTATTGTGATTAGCCAAAAAGTGCTTCTGCATTGTCATGTGATATCTGGTGATGAGGCATTTTAAACGCGACGCTTCCGCTCCGCTGATTTAGTTGATAATGGGTATGCATTTGCACCTTCATATCCTGACAAGTTCCAGCATCTGGCCAAAATACAGAAGATGAACTCCATCTATTATACAAGCATTTGGTACATCAGAGCACTTACAAACCCACAGCTTCCTCCTCCAACACTGCCGCATCCACACCCGACCTCACCCAGTCACCCGACCTCACCCAGTCACCCGCTACCACCAACACCCAGACACCCAGCAACCCAAGGAAGAGAAAACAAACCTCGCCCTCACTACTCCCGACAAGAAGTGACACATAATAGCAATCAAAATATCCCACAACATTACTTGAAGTCAACCAACACGATCCCTAACCTCAGCCCATCTCTGTAATAGGCCCCTGTCTCATCAACAGAACGTATTATATAAATGGGTCAATACATCTGATATTATATTCAGATTCACCACCCTGTAACTTTCCAATGTCTATGAGTAAGACATGAGATTGACACGTGAGCGGGCAACTTACCCAAGAGGGCGAGACCCATAGCTCAGCATTCCTGTAAGCACGCACTGCGATGCCCCTAAGCTTCAGTAGCTCACCTCAAGTCATATCGTAAGGACGTGACCTAACGTTTATCATACATAAACGCCGTCCCTTTCTCATTCACTCCTAGACAGTGAGACTTACGGTTGATATACACTCAGGAATTATATCTACAACCTTTTATAATAAAACAAATGAACTACCGTTTGGGTTTCGTTACTTAAAACCCAAATATAAATATGTGTGAACGGACTGGTTAATTGGACAAGCAGCCGATTCATATAGGTGGCAAGCGGTGTGTACGGATTCTTCAAACTGGTAGTCGTATCATCCGTCTGTGTCTTGTGAAAAACAAGAAACCACACAGCGGTGACGCGTTACATAATCCGAGTGTTTAAAACTATATCTCGTATTGAGACGATATGTAGTGAGCGCTCCTTATCTCTGTCACATACAAATACGTGCAGAATTCGTAATATACAAATATTACAGCCTGTTGGTACATATCCAGATTGAGCCGGTTGAGATAGACTCCACTCAGCATTCCCTAGACATTACAGTGTTGCAGTGTTGAACAACAGTTTCGTAACCTGGAATTCAGTTGGTATTTCACTAGCAGCTGAGCAGTATTGTCGTGTCGTCAGCGCGAATTACGAATTCCGGTGTCATCATACAGATCTCCATATATACGTGGAACTGTGAAAGAATTAGCACACGGCAGTTTTCGCCAGCGAACGACGAGTGTGATAACCAATCATCTGTTTTCTGATCGCCGGAGGAGGAACTCACCTAAATCAAGTGGACTCGTCTCTCACCAAAGCAGAAGCGTCATCTCGTTGCCAAGGAAACCAGCAGCAGCGCGCGCATCCTAGGGAGAGGCAACGCCCACACCCCACCCACCACTCCACTCAGAACTTTTGAAGGATTCACATTTTCTATACAGACGTACTACTCTGTATAAATAGGTATTTAAATTACATAGTTTTACACACATGAACACGTTCGAGAGATATCTTCACATCCATAGGTTCGTCAGATAGGATTATTTCAATGATAAAGTGTCGAATGTAAGATTAATGTATTGAAATCCTATAATTTACAGTAGTTTGTAAGTGTCTGTCTTCTTATTGATAGTTTAAAAATTAACTACAATTAATATTCATTGTCTTGTAAATGAGAGGCAAGTGATCTACTTACTGTTAAGTATTCATTGACCCAAGGGGGCTAATAGATAATTTCTAAGTTTCCCATGTCTAATGTAGATGAAATCGAACGCCTAGCGCAACTATTTGCTGATAACCAACTCACCAATGATCAAGCCCAGACTGACATAGATTTTGAGTATGGAACACAGTTAAATGATCGGTAGGAAGTAGTGAGAAAGTTATAGACGAATCATTTGACGACTTAAACCGTCGTACCCTACGGTCTGGTAATCACTATAGTACCTCACCTAAGTATACTAAAGCAGTTACCCCTGTAACAGGTGATAGTGTGTCTGTTGCTAAATCGGTAACAACCTTATTAACCCAGCCTTCTGTTAAGAGTAAGAATACTAATTTGCTTAATACTAACACTAAAATGGCTTCGTCTAACCCTCACACCCTCACTAACACACCTACAGCTGATACTGTCATTAATATCATGCAGCGCGGCGATTATGTTCGAAATTTCACGGGACAAGACGATTATAGGGTCGCACATTTTATTCGTGCATGTGAAGATAGCATGCGCAATAGTCACATAACGACTGACGAAGATAAGAAAGCATTTGTACGTTCCCATATAACGCAGGGTTCCTATGCAGGCAGTCGTTTAAATGCGTTTGGTTTACAAAGCCCTGACTATGAAAAGTTCAAGCGAACGCTAATTGGGATTTTTGGGGGTAGGTCACAGCTGGGCCAACTGCAATGGATCTTCAGATGGTTGGATCGCTGTATTCCAGGTATACGAAACGAAACACCCGTTGACGCTGTTGACATCGCGGGCCAGGTTCGCCAGGACACGCAAGCGACCTTCCGGTCATCAGGCTGGTACAACTCATGGGGTGATATGCCGCCAGAAAACGTGGAAATGTTGATAGAACTAATAAGTTTTCTTCTTTCCGTCCGTGTTCCCTTATATAGCCGGGCACAGGAAGTACAGTATGAACCACCCTTGGATATGGTGGAATACGCAAACAAGCTCTGTCCCCAGGCTACGGGCCCCTTACTGGCGCAGCCCTCAGTGACGTCACCACAACCCCAGCAGTCTCAGATGCCTCAGATGCCTCACTCCCAGACTCCTTACGCGACACACTTAGCTCCGATCGCTCCTCCCCGCCGAACATATAAACAGAAAACATCGTTACGGTGCGCACATTGTAATAAACGTGGCCACGTAATGGAAGATTGTTTTCAGCTCCGAGGTAATAGTGCAAATAATGCCACACCCGGTGCAAAGCCATTCTCAAGGTCAAACAGAGAGGTAGCAAAAGCAGCACCTCCTCCTACCCAGACAGCGCGCAAATGGTGCGCTCTTCACAAATCGACTACTCATAGTTCACATGAGTGCGATATACTAATTAAAGCTAGGGGAGTGGACCTAAGTGAAACGGAGGTGTCGTATAGGCGCAAGCAGAAACGTCCCCAGGACAAGTCATCGGGGGAAGACCAGCGCACACTACACCAAGGAGAGGGATAGATAGGGAAATTCCCGCCCCTCCTTACAGCACTTCTATAGCGGCGCTTAGAAAAGTGGAAGTGTTGTCAGTACCGGTGAGAGTGGATAATACCAGATTGGCTCTTGATATAGACACAGGTGCTTGCGCTAATGTATTGGCCTTGACATCATATCACGAGTTACAACGTAAATTCCCTCACCGCAAATTCAAATGGAGGCCTAGTAACGCTGAGCTCGAAGGAGTTTCAGGTACTCAGCTGAGCATCAAAGGAATGGTGACGTTACCACTCAGATTCTCAAGACGTGGTACGCCCTTCTACGCGGACTTTTATATAGTTCAGCAGTTCAATTTGCCAGCTGACGGGTTACTTGGTCTACCAACTCTTCGAAAGAACATGATAGATGTTCATCCACGTAATAATAGTGTTACGTTTAAAGGTGTTTCCTACACAGCAATGAGTCATTCTGAACCTATGCTCACCGCTAGGACGAAGGTGTTGTCTACCAATCCTATTAAGAGGAAGGCGGATCATGCGTCAGAGATATATCTCGACCTCAACCACACACCTTCCCAGCGTGATTACAGCAGCAAGAGTTGGAAGATAGTACCTGCAATGTTGAAGAGTACTCTCCATTACCAGAATGAGGAATTCACCAACGCAAAAATCCTGTGAGCTAAAGTGAACATTAGTTTCTGCAAATGATTCGTTCACTGCCCAGGGTGTGACAGGACGTGACTGCAGTTGTTGAGACTAGTCATCAATCAACATCCTGTCAACAAAATTCTTTCGTATGGCGTGAACAACCCCCAGTTACCAGCACCCAGCACCCACCCTAGTGATGATGACACATCCGGTCTGAGAGATGGTCTCAGCATTCTGAGGTATGGTGTTGTGGATGACGTTGTGTAACAATTAGCGGCGGTTTGCTGTACTCAGGATTTTTGTGAGCATTGACCCAATCACCGGACCTTGGAATCAGCTGTGTCTACTGTGGACACACACACACAAGTCTACGGGATTGCGGGAGCAATTTCACATTATCAAGAAATTAAAGAAAGGATGTTATGTGTGTGATTTTCTAGATATCACAGCAATGTCGAAGTGCAACCAAATAAATTCCTAATTCGAGGTATTGTTGCGAATTGCCAACAGACTCGACTGGCCAGGATAGATCAAATAACACCACATGTCAAGGTGATCGATCATCCTCAGGGCAAGACACGCCTGTTAGAGCTGCTTGCCGACTACAGAAATAGTAGCCTTGCCAGGGGAAACGCTAGGTCAGACAGATTTAACATCCCATCATACGCGAATGTGGTTTATATTATATCCTTAGTAACAACTTATAACTATATATATATATATATATATATATATATGTAAATCCACAATGAAAACGGATAAGATAAATCTTGAATAAAGACGAAAGCTAAGGCTCCGTTGTTTCCATTTTCCCGTGTGAATTTATATAATATATATATATATATATATATATATATATATATATATATATATATATATATATATATATATATATATATATATATATATATATATATATATATATTTGTTTAAATAAATTGTGTAGTTGGGGCCATTAACTAACCTAACCTAACCTAACCACACAAACGCGGGGGCTTGTTTACTGGGCACCCTCCCCCACCCACCCCCTCGCATCGTGTGGAAGGCCAAGCGAAAAAGCATTACAACGCTCAACGGGGAAGCATGCCGCGTTCATGCTTATCTTCAAGACTGACTTAGCGTGTCTGGCTGTGGTGTTGTGGATCGTGTAAAGGTGACTTAGCTTTTCAGGCTGATCTACACCTCTTGAGAATTCTTGTGCTCCTCTTTTGTTGTATTGTACATATAAATAAATCATCTTAGAACGTCCCTGATTAAATTAACATCGATGCAATATTTTTAGTCTTATGTAGCTAAAGACACAACTATCGGTGTATAAGCCAATAATCGATGCGGCTCTCTTGAAGGTGGACCTGCAGCCTTGGGAGGGCTATAAATAATGTGTGAGTTAATCTCCATCAACAACAAAAATATGTTGTCTTAAACCTACAGATTCTATAAGTGAATTGTCAGGGATCGTAAGAATACTTTTCGTAGAGCCTAAGTATTTCATTTATATTTGTTTGGTTAAGATAGTTACAAAAAAGGTGGAATATTATTATCGGTATTTATTATCTACAGATGGCACACGACTAAGCGTATAGACATGACATAAAACTGCTGTAGTTTATCTTGGTTAGGTGACTCGAGGGCACCATATTGGCTCCATGCATGTGTAGTTGATGTTGGTAAACAATGCTACGTGAAAGCTGTCTCATCCTCCCTTTCCGCGTTTAGAAACAAAATGATCGGATGTTATTGATGGGGAATGTGTTAGTCCACTGCAGGAGGAGTGAAAAATATACAGATTCCTTAGAGCACCAACTGAGGGTAATACGAGTCAATTGAAAGCATCGTTTTCTTCCCTTGAGAACTTAGTTGTAACTTTACTTTTAATAGCTGCTGTCTAGTATATGAAACGACTAGTACATGGTTTAAAGACTCTATTTGTTGAAACACTTAAAGGCTTTTCGTGATAACAACAGCTTCCCCGAGGTGTGTTGTGTCTCGTAAGGTATAACTAGTCATATGAAAATACTTCTCTAAATTCTAACATACGACTCCTGGATATTAATATTTTATAGATCCCTTTTTTGTATAGTCTTGATACATCGTCAACAACACTGACTTGTTTCACTGTGATTGTTGTATAATTGTTAACATTTTTATCGTCAGTTTAACAGCTCTAGTTTTGCCCGTCTCTCGACCTCCTCTCTGTAACACTAAAATTTCAATCTTTTCTTCCATTATCTCCCAAATTTGCCAATCCAGCTTTAAACTTTCTCATTTCTACTTTTCTCTACTACATTTCCCTCTGCCTTTCACGATGTAGTTTCTGTTGGTGTAATATATTTGTTGAGTGTAATAGCCCCGGACCCCTCAGCACAACACTGGCAAATGGCAGCACAAGTGTAACAACTACCATTATAACTTTTAAACTATTCTTGTAATAGTTGGGTAGTGGCTCTTAGTTTGTGAAATGGTCTCTTTCTCGGATAGAGTATATGGGGATATATTTTTTATTTTATGTAATCAACAGTTATTTCCATATGGCAGGGCTGAGCACGAATGGCTTTAAAATATTAGGCGTAGTTAAGTCTTTCAGCTACAATAAAATGATACAGCTTAAAAACATCATATTTTGTTTTTGTTTCCAGTTTGAGAATTTGTCTTGTAACGAGTTGGACAAAGAGCGTGGAGACGTATACATAAATGCACAAGGACAATATCCACATGGTGTGTACTGTGGCCGTAGTGTAGTATTGTGCTCGTTGCCAAAGTTACACCAGGCTAAAGTTTAACAATAGTACATGTGGTGTTTGGTAAAAATCTTTCTTTTTGTTTTTCAATGACATATTTCCTGTAGTATAAATTAAAGTTTAACATTACCACTCAGTGTAAATACTCACAGATGCATTATTTTTCATGATAAAATATAAAATAGTGTATTTGTTAAGAATTACCTTTTAAGAGTGGGCTGAAACCACTAACTCCACTCCCAGAGACAGAGATCCGCTCCATACACCATCTATGACAACGAATGAGCAGACTGACCTGTAAACTCAGACATAAACCTTGAGCTGATCTCCTGAACCACCGGAATTTCGGGGTCCTGTCTTTCTCGGTGTAAAAATCAATACATCTCGTGTGACAAAGCCAGTGACCTAACCTTAACAAATAAATTCATATCTATGCGCTTTCTGTATATGGCCGACTTCCCCCTAGCCAAATAAAATGGAGGACTTTGCTCTAGAGGGGATACAAAACATTCCACAACTTTTCACTTTTCGTTAATAAATTACTTCTTCTGCAGAGTCGTACGGGACCACTTTCACCTGCAATACTCTTCTGAACGTCATTAATAAAACAAATTTAATCAGTTTCGTAAGTGTTTAAATATTTCCCGTTTACAGTTAGTGATATATTATTCGTCTGAGACAAAAACATGTATTTTCCTCCCCAATTTGACTGACACGATGAAGACGATATTATAACTTAACACGACATCTTGAACAATATGTTTCCTATAGTGTGTAGTGTGTGTGTGTGTGTGTGTGTGTGTGAGATGCATGAAATTAGTTAATACATTATGGCCAAACTGTCTTTCCTCTCTGGTATTCCTTCCCTCACTACACTCACGCTGCTCCTCCATAACCCGGTAGTTACTGTTGTCTTGAAGGGAAACACTGTATAATTAAGATAAATATTACATCAATTAAACATTATACAGTTTCCTATAATGTAATTAGTAAGTTTAAAATATGAGAAGAATTAATGACAATATAAGTTTTAAAAAAAATATTATGGTTGGCCAAATAACATTATAACAGCCACTCATCATAAAGTCACAGTCCGTAAACCTTGAATAATAACCTCATTATTTTTGCTCTGATTTACAGTCTTGTATCTGATGTACTGACGAGTATTATAATGTGTACAGTCATTAATATCATGGCTTGAATAGAATGACTCTCGAACTATAAATTAAGTATATAACTCTCAGAGAAAAAAACTTGTGACAAAAAACTATGAAGGAGTGTTAGTGTGGCTGTAAATCACAATTAGTTTTCCCTGCACTACCGGGTAACAGTCGAAGTAGCTCTACCTGACGTGCTTAACACAATTATAGGAACAAGAACAAAAGCCAGAGTGATATAGAGATAAAGGAAGTGGGTGAGAGGGAGAGGATGAAAAGAACAGTTAATAAGGAAAGAGAGAGAGAGAGAGAGAGAGAGAGAAACCCCTATTACCGACTGGCATGTTTACGAGTGTGGTTATAAAGTCATTACCAACATGATATAGAAGAAGATCGATTTCAGAATCTAGGGAGAGAGGTCATAAGGCACACTTTTTAAGTATCATGTATCTGTGAAGTTATGCCAGTGTCACTTTATGTTAGTAATGAATTTTATAGCTTTAACATATCATTGATAATTAATGATTTACAAATAAAGAAAAATTTTCCACCTTTTGTATTTATTTACAATATTAAATGTATCCATTGGAGCACGATATTCACAAATTAATAATTGGTTAATTTTATTTTTGTCACGCAAATAATAAATTCCTCGATCGTTATAATTATGTTGTGATTAAACGGCTACAGATGTTTGCGATTTTGGTGGGGGTGGAGGCAGGTCGACGTTGTCTTATGGACAATTTCCAGTGATTCTTTAACGCAAAATCATCATGATGGTAATACTAAGAGATTCTTTTTGTCTTGAGGAGGTTTAGGATCAGTTCTATAAAAAAAAATCTTAGCGACATTAAGGCATTTGTCTACAAACGATCTTGGGTACTTTAAGTTCAATCCAATATTATAGATACCTGTATATTCAAATTCCACGTCAATGAATGTTTTTACGTGCTCTACGAATATGCAGTCCAGAATTCATAGATGAGGTATTTGAATATAGCTATAATATTGGACTGAACTTAAAGTACCCTTGACCTTTTACTGTATATTACAGTGGCCTTGTTATTAACTACTCATCCGGTCTGTACTCTCCCCTGAAGATATGCATTACACGAAAGCGCTTGGGAACTTCGTGTTGTCTTTTTTCCTTGTGGTTATCAGCAGATATTTGGATCATGTGCACTTAAAGTGATACGAATATATTTTCATATATATGCATGTTTGCCCCTGTGTGTGTGTGTGTGTGCACTGCATCGTCGTAGTGTCTTACTTATATAATAATATAATATTCTATATTGATTAGATAGCATAATTCTAAATCGTTAATTAATAATATTGGGATATAAACATACTCAAGTAAGCTGGTAGTATATTGATGTGATTGTGACTTAATACAAACTTCTATTATTCTAAGTATCTTCGTTCATTGAGTCTTGATCCATAGTAACATAGACAGTGTTTTCCTATATAGTTTGCCTATCATTTACCTGTGGGTGTAGAAGTTTTATTTCATCTCCAGTTTTTTCGTCTGTTTCTACCCAATATTTTCCCCTCAGCTCAACTCTTTGACTTTCCATGTAGAAAAAGTTTTAATGTATACAAAAAAGTATGCTTTTTCAAAGAGTGTGTTAAGGAATTTTTACGGTTAAGTTAGGAACGCTCAGCGCACGTTGATTATAGTTCGCCAAGTCGTTTGGAGTTGCAGCTGCAGCGCTTCACCACACGTACCCAGTTTTTCTTGGTCGTATAAAAGGGAATTGTGAGAGGGGAATCCAGAGTGTATATTTTCTCTCTTTTTATGAACATTTTAGTCTGTTTACATTTCTATTTTCAGGACATGTATTTGTGTGTGTGCGGGTGTGTGTGGGGGGGTGTATGTGTGTGCGGGGGTGTGCGGGTGTGTGTGGGGGGGGTGTGTGGGTGGGTGTATGTGTGAGTGGGTGGGTGTATAATATGTAACAAAGTTTATATTTCAACAAGTATTGATGTCTTGGAAAATATTAGAAGTAACAATCATTCCTTGATAAGAGCCGAGTCTGCAGACCATCACAGGCGTGAAGAGATGAAGCACAACTTGAATAATTACATTAAAGCCTTGAGAAGCTTCGGTGCACCAGGAGTTAACTGACATATGCTTAAGTTTACTAGATTCCTGGTAATTACAGCCGGTGTGTTGAACAGGGTTGTCAACAGGCACAATGCTCTTGGTTTGGGAAAACTAAAAACCTTGAGATTAGGGAAGAGGACGCCACAGTGGGGTAACAGACAGATACGCACTGCGGCAGCCTCAGCTACAAAGGAGCAGAGGAATTACAAATTTAAAATATAATTTAAAGGATGACATATGTGTCCCAGGCCGTTATGGTTGCAAGGGGAACAGGTGACAGACGGTGGTATATTAGGCAGTCTGGCATGTGGCAAGATGACGGGGTAAACCTCAGGAGCCGCAGTGTTCTCAGACATTCAGCCAAGCACTGGAGGGATTTCCTGGAGCAACCATCGACTCACAGCCAAACGACCTGTGAAGGAATTATAGTATATATATATATATATATATATATATATATATATATATATATATATATATATATATATATATATATATATATATATATATATATATATATATATATGCTCCTATATATAACATGTCACCATTGTCCAAACCAGTTGCCTCTGAAAGATGTCTTGAATAAGGAGACGAAGCTAGATTTTCAGTTGAACACATTTTTAGATATTGATTTTAATGGGAATATATACATATATATATATATATATATATATATATATATTTATATATATATATATATATATATATATATATATATATATATATATATATATATATATATATATATATATATATATATATATATATATATATATATATACACACACACTATAATTCAGGTCAGGTCATAATGATGTCATCCACTAATCCCCACACCAACACATACGTAGAGGAGTTTAAGAGAAGGGGGGTGATGTGACGAGTCAGGTCAGGTCAAAAATAAGGGACCCACTAAGTAACTATCATACATCTAGAATTCTAGATCAAAGGTTTTCAAAGCATTTTTAACCTTGGGCCACTGACAAATAAATTTATGTAACATATTATCAGTTTTCAACTGACCATCACTAAGGTTTATTGATTTTAATTCCTTAATCAAACTAGCTTCAACCAGAAGTCTTTCTGTGACACAAGATGATTTAAATACTTCTAAGCTTTTTTCCCAAGCAATGGGATGATTATTATTCCTAACATGAACGAACAAGGCACTGCTTTCAGATGCTGTTCTGATATTGTACTTATGTTGTTTGATTCTGAGCTGCAGTGTTTTTCCTGTCTGTCCTACATAATTACAATTACATTTGGTACATGGAATACAATAAACACTTCCATTTACATTCAAACTTGGGTTATTTCTTATTAACATATTGGTAATGGTTGAGTCATACTTGAAAACAACATTAATATTTAGTAGCTTGAGGGACCGAACTAACGGGACAAATTCATTACGATAGGGCAGAGTCAAAATATTCTTATGTGTAGGAACTTGTCTGGTTTGAGAGGAATGAAAGGATTTTTTAGCCCTTTTAAAACAACGATCAACAAACACAGAAGGGTACCCGAGTTTCTGTGCAATGGAACGAATGTGTTTAAATTCATCGTCAATAAATTCAGAGTCACAAATACGCAGACATCTTAAGAACATAGCAGAAAAAACTGACATTTTGGTAAACTCCAGATGATTCGATAAAAAGTGAATGAAACTGTCTACCTGTGTGGGACTTCTGTATACCTTAAATTTGTAGTTTTGGCCATTTCTCATGATAAGCATATAAAGGAATGGAAGGGATCCATTTATTTCTCTTTCAATTTTGAATGTGATACTTGGGACAATATCATTAAGCTTGTCTAAAAATTCCAATGGGTCACTGTTTCTAGGCCAAAGACAAAGAACATCATCTACATATCTATACCATGGAGGAATAAAGTCCACTATATTGGGTAGTAATCTAGACTCAAAAACTCCATATAAATACAGGCTAGAGGAGCAGAAAGACAATTTACCCATGCTCATGCCAAATATTTGCTTGTAGAACTTCCCATTTGCTCTAAACACATTGTCAGTTACGCATAACTCTATCAATTTGAGGAAAGTATCATGTTCAATAGTTAAATCTAACAGTTGTAATTTATCATTAAGAAATGAAAGTAGGTCTTTCACAGGTACTCTAGTGAACAGTGAATTTACATCAAAACTTATTAATTCGCAAGGTTCATTGTGTTTCTTGAGTTTATCAATTAAATCACTGTTATTGTGTATATGTGAATTAGATATTTGGCCTGTAAGAGGAGATAGCATCTTTACCAGTCATTTGGATAATTTGTAAGTAACAGAACCCACAGAACTCACGATAGGACGTAATGGATTGTTAAGCTTGTGTGTTTTGATCAATCCATACATATAAGGTAAAGTGGGATTGATTTGAGAGAGCTGTTTGGTGAGATCGTGGTTCTTTTTCAATAACATCTTCATTTTGGAATTAGATAACTTATTAATATTTTCCAGGGGATCTTTCGTAAGCTCACAATACGTGCTTTCATTACTAAGTAATGAATTCATGTTATCATTGTAGTCACTTTTATCCAAAATAACAATAGCATTAGACTTATCAGCCTTGGTAATATGGATATTCTTATTTCTTTTCAAGTTTATCAAGGCTGTTTCAAATCTTTTTGTAATGTTTGAAACAAATTTCTTATGTAAAACATTATGTATACAACCTTTAGCTATGGAAATATCTTCATTTGTAACATCTGAAAACTTATTCTTTTCCAGGTTGATTAAACCTTTAGCAATAGTAAGCGGATTAACGCACCGTTGAGTGGTAGAAAACTTCCTACCAAAAACAAGAACAAGTTTCTCATTTGTCTGTAGATCATAAGATAATAAGTTTATGAACAAATATGGATCACTCAATATGGTCCAGTAACTCTCGTCAAACAGAGCATTTAATTTGGCATTTAACCTTCTTTTTTGGGCTTTGTCAGTTTCACTAAGAAGTTGATATACAAAATCACGAATGGTGTGCCACTTATCAACACAAACACTGTTTTGCATAAGTATTTTACACTGAGCACTGTGTTTGAAGGCTAATTTCACACTATCACTTGAACTCTTGATAAGGGAATCTAGCAACACCTTATCCAACTCAGAGAATGCTTGATTGTCCAGATTTCTTAGTCTACTTGGAAGACAGGACTTGGGAACAATTTTATCATCTCTGCAATCTTTCAAAAACTTCAACTTGTATTTGAGACTATGAGCCTTCAGCAAACTCTTCTTGTAGTTACGGTAGATGGGGCGAAGATGAGGATGTTGTTGACAGATTAAGGAGACAGCGTAAGAGAGACGTGTAAGTCTTCCATTATATCGAAAACGAAAAGGGAAACAACGGAGTTAAGGTGCACCGTTGTTTCCATTTTCCCGTGTGATTTTATCAAGATTTATCTTATTCACGTTTTCATTGTGGACTTACATGAAATATATATATATATATATATATATATATATATATATATATATATATATATATATATATATATATATATATATATATATATATATATATATATATATATATATATATATATATATATATATATATATATATATATATATATATATAACAAAGAAGTCTCTCTGTCTGTCTGTTTGTTTGTTTGTTTATTTGTTTGTGTGTCCGCACGAGAATCTCTGAAATTACTTTACCTATCTGTAGTGATGATGGATGGTGTTATATGTAGTGATGATGGATGGTGTTATATGTAGTGATGATGGATGGTGCTATATGTAGTGATGATGGTTGATGTTATATGTAGTGATGATGGGTAGTGTTATATGTAGTGATGATGGGTGGTGTTATATGTAGTGATGATTAGACAATAAAATAATAACAGTTTAATGCTAAAAAAATATACTTTGCTGTACCGTTGTAGTGAAAAACATGGTGGAACTTATATACACCGTTAATGAACTATTGATGGAAGAAGAAGTTTTGGGAACTGAACAGTGAGGGTGGCGTCCTACCGTTGCCTAGCGGATGAGCCACGATTCTGCTAGTGACACATATAACATAGTACGGTGTCGTCTCTGAACTGAATAAAATCATCTGTCGTTAACCAAATAAAATATTAAAAATGACGACCCTGTAATGAAGATCTTAATGTTGTGGTAAAATGTATTATGAAATATTTCAACCATGAAGACGAATCCGTTTTTAATTTTGTTTATTGTAGTTTATCTTGTGTTGTCTGTGTGTTGAGGACAATGTGTAGAAAATTGATCTGTAAATTTGTATGGCTTACACATCAGTAGGGTAGAGAAACAAGACACATATTTTATTATATTTTATTTATGTTTTTTACATATATAGACCTCACCCTCACCGCTCCTCTGTGATGATGAGCTTGGTTTGAGGCAATTTTTTAGCCTTAAGCACCTGTGAGTATGACATCACAGGCCCATTTTCGGGTTTGGTTTGGGGTCCTTTTATGACCTCAACCACCTTAGGCTTCTGTTGTGGTGTAGTTATGGGAGCGGGGTTTTCTGACACCGAACCACGATTTCCACGTTTCCGGGGAATCCTCTGGGGCTTTGGTGCGAGTTGGGGTCCTTTTATGGCCTCAACCACCTGAGGCTTCTCTTGTGGTGTAGTTATGGGAGCGGGGTTTTCTGACACCGAACCACGATTTCCACGTTTCCGGGGAATCCTCTGGGGCTTTGGTGCGAGTTGGGGTCCTTTTATGGCCTCAACCACCTGAGGCTTCTCTTGTGGTGTAGTTATGGGAGCGGGGTTTTCTGACACCGAACAGCGATTTCCACGTTTCCGGGGAATCCTCTGGGGCTTTGGTGCGAGTTGGGGTCCTTTTATGGCCTCAACCACCTGAGGCTTCTCTTGTGTTGTGGTTTGAGGCTGTACTTTATCCTTAACCAAGTGTGAGTATGACATCACAGGACCATTTTGTGGCTTGGGTTGGGGTTGTTTTGTAACCTGTGTTGGTTTGTTTCGCTCTTTCTCGTCAAGATCAACTAACTCGAGCCATGAGAGGCTCGAGTTAGCATAAGCGACAACGTCCAAAACTTCTGTATAAGTCATATTGTTCAAGTAATTTTTGTTTTATAAAAACTGTTATACCGAAGTACAATACAGACTTTGCTCACCGAGCTTGAGGACATAAAAAAAAATATCGAGGTAAATACGATTTTGTGACATAAAACCAAATAATGTAGGTTGGAACAGTGTAGTGTAGTGTAGAGGAGTAGTGCCGTAGTGAAGATACAGTATATAGTGAAAGTAACGAACATAGAGTTTATAGTAACAGCAGTGACGTACATTATATAGTGAAAGTAACGAACATAGAGTTTGTAGTGACAGTAGTGAGGTACAGTATATAGTGATAGTAACGAACATAGAGCTTATAGTAACAGTAGTGAAGATTATGTACAGTAACAGTAGTGAACATTGTGTATAGTAACAGTAGTGAACATTGTGTATAGTAACAGTAGTGAACATTGTGTATAGTAACAGTAGTGAACATTGAGTATAGTAACAGTAGTGAACATTGAGTATAGTAACAGTAGTGAACATTGTGTATAGTAACAGTAGTGAACATTGTATATAGTAACAGTAGTGAACATTGTGTATAGTAACAGTAGTGAATATTGTTATATAGTAACAGTAGTGTAACAGTAGTGAACATTGTGTATAGTAACAGTAGTGAACATTGTATATAGTAACAGTAGTGAACATTGTGTATAGTAACAGTAGTGAATATTGTTATATAGTAACAGTAGTGAACATTGTATATAGTAACAGTAGTGAACATTGTGTATAGTAACAGTAGTGAACGTATTATATAGTAACAGTAGTGAACATTGTGTATAGTAACAGTAGTGAATATTGTATATAGTAACAGTAGTGATCATTGTATATAGTAACAGTAGTGAACATTGAGTATAGTAACAGTAGTAGACATTGTGTATAGTAACAGTAGTGAACATTGTGTATAGTAACAGTGATGAACATTGTGTATAGTAACAGTAATTGAATATTATTATTATAGTAACAGTAGTGAACTTGTTGTGTATATAGTGAAACAGTAGTGAACATTGTGTATAGTAAAGTAGTGAACATTATTATTATTATAGTAACAGTAGTGAACATTGTGTATAGTAACAGTAAAAGTGAACATTATTATTATAGTAACAGTAGTGAACATTGTGTATAGTTACAGTAGTGAACATTGTATATAGTAACAGTAGTGAACATTGTGTATAGTAACAGTAGTGAACATTGTACAATAACAGTAGTGAACACATTGTGTGTATAAGTAACAGTAGTAGACATTGTGTATAACAACAATGTGAACATGTGTATATTAACAGTAGTGAACATTAT
>NW_024725140.1:0-6699 GCF_018991925.1 Homarus americanus | reverse complement strand
GCGGTGTTGTGGGAGGAGGGAAGGACGTAGGTAGGAGTGAGGAAAGGACTTGAAGTGAGTAGGAGTGAGGGAAGGACTTGTAGGGTTAGAGGAGGGAAGGACTTAGTATTGTGTAGGAGTGAGGGAAGGACTTGCAGTGTTGTGTAGAAGTGAGGGGAAGGACTTCTAGTATTGTGTAGGAGTGAGGGAAGGACTTGTAGTATTGTGTGAGAAGTGAGGGAAGGACTTGTAGTGTTATGTAGAAGGAGGGAAGGTTCTGCAGTGTGGAGGAGTGAGGGGTGAGCTTGGTGTTGTGTAGGAGTGAGGAAAGGACATGAAGTGATGTGTCGGAGTGAAGGAAGGACTTGCAGGGTTGTGTAGACGAGGGAAGGTCTTCCAATATTGTGTAGGATTGAGGGATGGACTTGCAGTGTTGTGTAGAAGTGAGGGAAGGATTTCTAGTATTGTGTAGGAGTGAGGGAAGGACTTGCAGTGTTGTGTAGAAATGGGGGAAGGACTTCTAGTATTGTGTAGGAGTGAAAGAAGGTCTTGTAGTATTGTGTAAGAGTGAGGGAAGTGCTTCTAGTATTGTGTAGGAGTGAGGAAAGGACTTGCAGTATTATGTAGGAGAGAGTGGGAAGGGCTTCTAGTATTGTGTAGGAGTGAGGGAAGAAATTGCAGTGTTGTGTAGGAGTGAAAGAAGGACTTGCAGGATTGTGTAGGAGTGAGGGAAGGACTTGCAGGGTTGTGTAAGAGTGAGGGAAGTACTTCTAGTAATGTGTAGGACAGAGTAGGACTTGCTGGGTTGTGTGGGAGTGAAGGAAGGACTTTCAGGGCTGTGTAGGAGTGAAGGAAGGACTTGCAGGGTTGTGTGGGAGTTAAGGAAGGACATGCAGGGTTGTGTAGCAGTGTGGGAAGGACCTGCAGGGTTGTGTAGAAGTGAAGGAAGGGCTAGTAGGTTTGTGTAGGAGTAAGGGAAGGACTTACAGAGTTGTGTAGGAGTGAGGGAAGGACTTGCAGTCTTGTGAAGGAGTGAAAGAAGGACTTGTAGTAGTGTGTAGGAGTGAAAGAAGGACTTGCAGTATTGTGTAGAAGTGAGGGAAGTACTTGCAGTGTTGTGTAGAAATGAGGGAAGGACTTCTAGTATTGTGTAGGATTGAGGCAAGGACTTGCAGTGTATAGGAGTGAGGAAAGGACTTGCAGGGTTGTGTAGGAGTGAGGGAAGACTTGCGGGGTTGTGTCGGAGCGATGGAAGGACTTGTATTGTTGTGTATGAGTGAGAGAAGGACTTCTAGTGTGGTGTAGGAGTGAGGGAAGGACTTGTAGTTTGGTGTATGAGTGAAGAAAGGACTTGTAGTGTTGTGTAGGAGTGAGGAAAGGACTTGTAGTGTGGTGTAGGAATGAGGGAAGGACTTGTAGTTTGGTGTGTGAGTGAGGGAAGGACTTGTAGTGTGGTGTAGGAGTAATGGAAGGACTTGTAGTGCGGTGTAGGAGTGAGGGAAGAACTTGTAGTGTGGTGTAGGGGTGAGGGAAGGACTTGTAGTGCGGTGTAGGAGTGAGGGAAGAACTTGTAGTGTGGTGTGGGAGTGAGGGAACGACTTGTAGTGCGGTGTAGGAGTGAGGGAAGGACTTGTGGCGTTGCGAAGCTTATAACTTCTATCACACTGTTGTAATCTTTTATGTGGATTTGGACTTTAGTTTCATCTTCATTTGCAAAAGAAAATATTTTATTCTTCCTGGCAGTGAAATACAAGATGTTAGTTTAAGATTTTATTGTAAAATTAAGTAATTATTACAGCTTTACATATTACTTGTAACCAGTGAGCATTTCCTGTGGGCAAACTTTCGAAATTGTAAAAAAAAATAGATTGTATTTGTTGTAAATGTTCTGAGGCAGTATGTCACTCCTAGGGGCTATGTGAGGCCCCCAGGGCTTATATGCCGCCGCCACGGACTGTTTGGCTAATTAGGGCTGTGTGATGATCATAGGAGGTTGTATAATGGATTTAAGGACTATGTAAGGTTGTCACCGGTAGTCTGATCCAACCAGAGGCTGTTTGTGGCTATATTGTGAATATCAACTTGGAGATGTGTGAGGCTCTTAGAGAGCTTCTGTACTTGTGACTGAGGGGGTTAATTGATGCTCGTAATTCCTGTGTACAGAAAAAGATGAATATATCCGAAATAAGTCAGTCTACCAGACATGACAGGAAGTTGTATTGTGTATAATATTTACTGTTAGTTCGACAAGTCTGTATAAATGCTTAAATAGATTATAACGGTGTATTGAAAGTTTATCTACTGATTACTGTAAGACTGAGGGAAGGACATGCAGTGTGAGGGGAAGGACGTGTAGTGATGTTTGTAAATGAGGAAAGGACTGACCTAATGAATGGAGAAGGACTTACTGACCTAATTTGAGAGGAGGACTTACTGATCATCTAATAAGTGAGAGGAGGACTTACAGCCTAATTTGAGAGGAGGATTTACTGACCTACTAAGAAGTGAGGAGGACTTACTGACCTAAGGAGGGAGAGGAGGATTTGCAGTGTTTTATAGGAGTGAGGGAAGGACATGCAATGTTGTGTAGGATAAGGAAGGACTTGCTGTGTATGGGGTGGGGGTAGGATGCAATGTGTTGTGTAGGATTGAAGGAATGACTTGCTGTATTTTGTAAAGTGAAGGAAAGACATGCAGCATTGTGTAATATGAGGAAGGACTCATTGTAATGTATAGGAGTTTGAGAAGGACTCACTGTGATGTGTAGGGGTGAGAAAGGACTCACTGTGAGGTGTAGGAGTGAGGGAAGGACTCGCTGTGAGGTGTGGGAAGGAAGGACTCGCTGTGATGTGTAGGAGTGAGGGAAGGACTCGCTGTGATGTGTAGGAGTGTGGGAAGGACTCACTGTGATGTGTAGGAGTGTGGGAAGGACTCTCTTGATGTGTAGAGTGAGGGAAGGACTCGCTGTGATGTGTGGAGTGAGGGAAGGACTCACTGTGATGTGTAGGAGTGAGGAAGGACTCACTGTGATGTGTGGGGGTGTGGGAAGGATTAACTGTTGTGTAGGGGTAAGGAAAGGACTCGCTGTGAGGTGTAGGAGTGAGGGAGGACTCGCTGTGATGTGTAGGAGTGAGGGAAGGACTCACTGTGATGTGTAGGGGTGTGGGAAGGATTGACTGCGGTGTAGGGGGTGAGAAAGGACTCGCTGAGGTGTAGGGGTGAGGAAAGGGCTCGCTGTGAGGTGTAGGATTGAGGGAAGGACTCGCTGTGATGTGTAGGAGTGAGGAGGACTCGCTGTGATGTGTATAGGTGAGGAAGGACTCATTGTGATGTGTAGGAGTGTGGAAGGAATCACGTTGATGTGGAGTGAGGAATGACTCACTGAGGTGTAGGGTAGTGAAGGACTCGCTGAGAGTGTAGGAGTGAGGAAGAACTCACTGTGAGGTGTAGGGGGTGAGGAAGGACTTACTGTGAGGTGTTGGAGGAGGACTGAATGACTGACTGTGAGGTGTAAAGTGAAGGGCTTCTGTCTCACCAATGAGGCAGACTACTCGTGATGACGTCATTGTGTTCCTCCATTGACGTCGACTACTAGTGACCTCAATGGAATAAAACATAGTACAAAGCAAGTTGTAAAAGATTTAATAAGGGCAAAAGAATTTTAGTAGAGATTGTAATCAAAGTAAAATTGTTCGTTATACAAGTGGAAATAAAACTGAAGTACAAAAAGATCAACAATGTCATAACATTGTTGAAGTTACAATATTTTGTAAGTGGTTTCATCTTCATTTGTATAACACAATGGACAAACTTTTGTAATTGTATTTTGTTTTGTTTTTCAAATGTTACACATATTAAAAATTAATTACAAGGCAGTGTATCTTCAAGGGGATAAGTGATGTTTGTAGCAACTTGGGGATGTGTGAGGCTCTTAAGAGCTATGTGTCTGGGGAGGCTGATTGATTCTCCTAAATCTACATGATGCTTCTAGGGGCTTATGAGTAGGTAGTTGTGTACAGCTAGTAAGGGCTATGTGACACTAAAGGCTGTCTGTCACTGTAGGGACAGTGATGCTGAGGCTGGGTGCTTGAGGCTTGCAGCCACTACCAAGAGAGATAGGCGAGACACGTCGAGCAAGGCACATTGACATTTTACTTGAGATCCAGGTTGGGTCGCCTGGGACCCTGTGTACACAGGTTGTAGTACCATTAGGGGCAACCCTAACCTAGCAGCAACCTGGTGTCAATCATTACAATAAATATTTGTAGAGTAACTTAATGTGTCATATAAATAAAAAATAATAATTTTTTCTGTCTTTTAATAATCCTAATAAAAAATTGAAAACAAAAAGGGTTCCAAAAGGCAAAAATGAAGAGAGCCAATTATTATACTTTCCCGAAAAGTAGAAAATCTACGTCACCGAAAAGTAGATACTTAGGATCTTTTTGGGAAATATTACCTAATTCTCGAAGTAGATTATCATAGAAAACGGGAAATTTATAGAAAATGAGATATCTACTTTCCGAAAGTTGGTTATCTACTTTCCCGAAAAGTAGATAATCTACTTTCCGGAAAGTAGATTATCGACTTTTCGGGAAGTAGATTATCGATTTTTGTAAATACTAATTTTAAGAGGTAGATTATCATAGAAAACGAAATTTGTATCACAGAAAATGAAATATCTACTTTCCGGAAAGTTGGTTATCTACTTTCCCGAAAAGCGATTATCCACTGGAAAGTAGATTATCGACTTTTCGAAGTAGATTATCGACTCAGAAATATTACCTAATTTTAAGAGGTAGATTATCATAGAAAACGAGAATTTGTATCACAGAAAATGGGAAATATCTACTTTCAGGAAAGTTGGTTCTACTTTCCCGAAAAGAGTAGATTATCTACCGGAAAGTAGATTATCGACTTTTCGGGGAAGTAGATTATCGACTTTTTGGTAAAATATTACCTAATTTTAAGAGGTAGATTATCATAGAAAACGGGAAATTTATATCATAGAAAATGGGAAATATCTACTTTCCGGGAAAGTTGGTTATCTACTTTCCCGAAAAGTAGATTATCTACTTTTCAGGAAAGTAGATTATCGATTTTTTGAGGAAGTAGATTATCGACTTTTTGGGAAATATTACCTAATTTGCTGAAGTAGATTATCATAGAAAACGGGAAATTTGTATCACAGAAAATGGGAAATATCTACTTTCCGGGAAAGTTGGTTATCTACTTTCCCGAAAAGTAGATTATCTACTTTTCGGGAAAGTAGATTATCGACTTTTCGGGGAAGTAGATTATCGACTTTTTGGTAAAATATTACCTAATTTTAAGAGGTAGATTATCATAGAAAACGGGAAATTTGCATCACAGAAAATGGGAAATATCTACTTTCCGGGAAAGTTGGTTATCTACTTTCCCGAAAAGTAGATTATCTACTTTTCGGGAAAGTAGATTATCGACTTTTCGGGGAAGTAGATTATCGACTTTTTGGTAAAATATTACCTAATTTTAAGAGGTAGATTATCATAGAAAACGGGAAATTTGTATCACAGAAAATGGGAAATATCTACTTTCCTGGAAAGTTGGTTATCTACTTTCCCGAAAAGTAGATTATCTACTTTTCGAGAAAGTAGATTATCGACTTTTCGGGGAAGTAGATTATCGACTTTTTGGTAAAATATTACCTAATTTTAAGAGGTAGATTATCATAGAAAACGGGAAATTTGTATCACAGAAAATGGGAAATATCTACTTTCCGGGAAAGTTGGTTATCTACTTTCCCGAAAAGTAGATTATCTACTTTTCGGGAAAGTAGATTATCGACTTTTCGGGGAAGTAGATTATCGACTTTTTGGTAAAATATTACCTAATTTTAAGAGGTAGATTATCATAGAAAACGGGAAATTTGTATCACAGAAAATGGGAAATATCTACTTTCCGGGAAAGTTGGTTATCTACTTTCCCGAAAAGTAGATTATCTACTTTTCGGGAAAGAAGATTATCGACTTTTCGGGGAAGTAGATTATCGACTTTTTGGTAAAATATTACCTAATTTTAAGAGGTAGATTGTCATAGAAAACGGGAAATTTGCATCACAGAAAATGGGAAATATCTACTTTCCGGGAAAGTTGGTTATCTACTTTCCCGAAAAGTAGATTATCTACTTTTCGGGAAAGTAGATTATCGACTTTTCGGGGAAGTAGATTATCGACTTTTTGGTAAAATATTACCTAATTTTAAGAGGTAGATTATCATAGAAAACGGGAAATTTGTATCACAGAAAATGGGAAATATCTACTTCCGGGAAAGTTGGTTATCTACTTTCCCGGAAAGTAGATTATCTACTTTTCCGGAAAGTAGATTATCGACTTTTCGGGGAAGTAGATTATCGACTTTTTGGTAAAATATTACCTAATTTTAAGAGGTAGATTATCATAGAAAACGGGAAATTTGTATCACAGAAAATGGGAAATATCTACTTTCCGGGAAAGTTGGTTATCTACTTTCCCGAAAAGTAGATTATCTACTTTTCGGGAAAGTAGATTATCGACTTTTCGGGGAAGTAGATTATCGACTTTTTGGTAAAATATTACCTAATTTTAAGAGGTAGATTATCATAGAAAACGGGAAATTTGTATCACAGAAAATGGGAAATATCTACTTTCCGGGAAAGTTGGTTATCTACTTTCCCGAAAAGTAGATAACAACTCATAACTG
>NW_024725139.1:0-18911 GCF_018991925.1 Homarus americanus | reverse complement strand
AAGAGGAGGCCGCAGGTGAAGTTATGAGCAATGCAGGCGGAATAGGGAGGCCGTAACAGGTGTAGAGGAGGGCTGCAGGTGGGAAGTAGGAGGGCTGCAGGCTGAGGAGGGCTGTACAGGTAGTAGGAGGAGGCCGCAGGTGAAGAGGGAGGCCGAGGAAGGAGGGCTGCAGGAATAGGAGGCCGTACAGGTGAGGGAGGCCGCAGGTGAAGGAAGAGGGCTGCAGGTGAAGAGAAGGCCAAGCAGGAAGAGGAGGGCTGTGCAGGTGAAAGGAGGCTGTGCAGGTGAAGAGGAGGGTCGGCAGGTGAATAGGGGGAGGGCTGTGCAGGTGAATAGGAGGGGCGTACAGGTGAAGAGGAGGCTGCAGGTGAAGGGGAGGGCTGCAGGAATAGGAGGCTGTGCAGGTGAATAGGAGGCTGTACAGGTGAAGAGGAGGGCTGTGCAGGTGAAGAGGGAGGCTGTACAGGTGAAGAGGAGGCCGTGCAGGTGAAGAGGAGGGCCGTACAGGTGTAGAGGAGGCCGCACAGGTGTAGGAGGAGGGCCGTACAGGTGTAGAGGAGGGCTGCATACAAGTGTAGAGGAGGCCTGCAGAAGAGGAGGGCCGTGCAGGTGTAGAGATGGAATCGTTTTTTTACATCTATTTTGCTCAAGTATTAGACTATATATACCTTATTTTCTTCATGTTATTCTGGTATTATCTATAATGAAAAGCACCAACGTTCAGTAGCTATAATCCGACGATATAATTATATATAACTTAAAAATAGATATCATATAATTGTCATGAGTGTCGAGGGAGGTTTGATTGTAATTATATATAGTTCTTTAACGTATAATCCTATTCCCCTATTGAAGCTATTGGTTAATTTTCCCAAGATAGGGCCAACAAATAAATAAATAAATAAATAAATAAATAAAATACTCAAACAAACAAATAAATAAATAAATAAATAAACAAATAATAAATAAATAAGTAAATAAATAAGTAAATAAATAAATACTCTATAACGTAAATAACTAAAAATCAATAAAATGAGAAAAAATACAAGAAAAATAAACAAACTTGGAACAATTTGCATATCGTTTTAGCGTTATCAACAATCATCTTTTAGTCTCCTTATCATCACTACCATCATCCATCCAGCACCCAGAGAGAGTTTTTATCAGTACAACAATCTTAAAATTATCCTGTAGATTATATTTTTGGGAGGACGAATTATCAATGTATATGTGCGATTATTACGTCAGGAGGGAAGATTATTTTTTTAGTATCAGCCAGACATCTTTATGGGCCAAGTCGAATATAAATACACACCTACTAAGAAAAAAGTTACGACAGGTGTAAATATACCTATGTTAAAATAATTATCTTTTTACCCGCCTGAATGAACCTAACCTAACCAATTATCATCCCATCCTAATCTGTTATCAACCTAACCTAACCCAACTTATCCTAGAATAACTTAACCTAACCTAACTCAATAGCAATCTTATCCTTTCTGACTGACCGACAATATCTTTTCCAAGTGAGGAAGTTATTTGAATCACAACACATCATGTCTTGCCTCACTAACGCAGCGTGGTTAAGTAGTTCTAGCTACCTGACACAAATAAACGACATTATTCATATACAAATTGTGTTCTTGCGTGTAAATATTTAATTGGGATGTAATCAGTGGGTGATGACAGGTAATGAGGACTCCTAGGGTGTTGTGAGGGCCCTTAAAAAGCTGGGAGGGCCCTTGGGAGTTTTGTGGGGGTCTCTGGAGTGCTGAGGACCCCTAAAATGTTGTGAGGGCCCATAAGGTATTGTGAGGCCCCCTGGAATGTTGTGAGGGCCCCTGCAATGCTGGGAGGACCCCTAAAATGTTGTGAGGGCCCCCGCGGTGTTGTGAGGGCCCCTGGGGTGTTGTGAGGGACCTTAAAATGTAGTGAGGGTCCCAAGAAAATCATATTTGCTACACAACGAAAAGAACAAATGTGTTTTGTAATTTATAGCAGTTTATATATATGGTCAATAATACACAAGTCTCAAACGGTGTTTAATAGACTGAGCCCTTGAGCGCCTGAACACAACCAAGGCACCATCATCACCATTAAGCACCAACAAACAACCCGACAAAAACAACACGTCACCACAACTACCACAATCACAACTCATCACCACAACAACCACAATCACAACACATCACCACAACAACCACAATCACAACACCTCACAACAACAACCACAATCACAACACTTCACCACAACAATCACAACACATCACCACAACAACCACAATCACAACACCTCACAACCACAACACCTCACAACAACAACCACAAAACCTCACAACAACAACCACAATCACAACACCTCACCACAACAACCACAATCACAACACCTCACAACAACAATCACAACACATCACCACAATAAACATAATCACAATACGTCACCACAACAAATACTCGGAACTCTATGCCCAGAGTTGAATTATTGACACGCATTTTTGAGGGTAGGGTGGAGGGGTGGGGGTGGCAGGTGGGGGAGGGGGTGGGGGGGTGGGGTGGGGTCTGAGTAATTATTTCCTGGAACTTGCGACCTTGTGTGTGGCGCGGCACGTGGAGGCTATGATTTTACTTTCCATCAACATGAAAGGTGAGTAGTGAACACCTCCCCACCCCCTCCACCACCCCTCCCTCCACCGCTTCCACCTGGGCTGGTAATATTCACTACAGCCCTTACTTACTGCACTGTACTGTACTTTATACATACTGTGAATCAATAGTTTAAATTACAACACCAAGTCTTACTGTAACACACGCTGTAACTTACTACAGTATTGTTTTTTGTGACTCGTTTCAGCTTTTTGTTCACTGTATGTTGACATTATTGTCGCTGTAGAAGAAAGTACAGTAATGCGTTATATCTCCTGTAAGCCTTTCGTTATAACCGTGGGAACATTAACAATACAAGACACTTTAAGGAGCTAAAATATGTCAGAACGTTCGATGATGTTCTAAATATTTTATCTGTGACGTAATGACCCTTCGTGCTACTTATTACGAAACAAGTCCTGACAAAACTGTACCTAGGTGAGTTAGTTAGTGGTTCATTATACATCAGGTAAGATAGTTACTGACACACACACACACACACACACACATTGTAAGTGACGAACACGGTTAAAAATAATAACTTTACTTCGCCTTCTTATTAGAGGTGTGTGAGACAGATACTATCACTCACACACACACACACTGCTTCATCCACTATCACCACACACACACACACTGCTTCATCCACTCATCACCACACACACACACTGCTTCATCCTCTATCACTCACACACACACACTGCTTCATCCACTATCACCACACACACACACTGCTTCATCCACTATCACCACACACACACACTGCTTCATCCCCATCACACACACACACGCTTCATCCACATCACCACCCACACCATCCACTATCACTCACACACACACTGCTTCATCCACTCATCACTCACACACACACACTGCTTCATCCTCTATCACCACACACACACACCCCTTCATCCACTATCACCACACACACACACACTGCTTCATCCCTATCACCACACACACACACACTGCTTCATCCACTATCACTCACACACACACTGCTTCATCCACTATCACCACACACACACACGCTTCATCCACCATCACCTCACACACACACACTGCTTCATCCACTATCACCACTCACACACACTGCTTCATCCACTATCACTCACACACACACACTGCTTCATCCACTATCACCAACACACACACACTGCTTCATCCACTATCACCACACACACACACTGCTTCATCCTCTATCACCACACACACACACTGCTTCATCCACTCATCACCACACACACACTGCTTCATCCACCATCACTCACACACACACTGCTTCATCCACTCATCACCACACACACACTGCTTCATCCTCTATCACCACACACACACACACTGCTTCATCCACTATCACTCACACACACACTGCTTCATCCACTATCACTCACACACACACACTGCTTCATCCACCATCACCACACACACACTGCTTCCATCCACCATCACACACACACACACACTGCTTCATCCACCACACCACACACACACACCGTCATCCACTATCACCACACACACACACTGCTTCATCCACTATCACTCACACACACACTGCTTCATCCACTATCACACACACACACACACCGTTTCATCCACTATCACTCACACACACACACTGCTTCATCCACTATCACCACACACACACACACTGCTTCATCCACTATCACTCACACACACACACTGCTTCATCCATCATCACTCACACACACACTGCTCATCCTCCACACCACACACACACACACTGCTTCCATCCACTATCACCACACACACACACTGCTTCCATCCCACTTCCCACACACACACACACTGCTTCATCCCCCATCACACACACACACACACTGCTTCATCCACTATCACCACACACACACACTGCTTCATCCCTCTATCACTCACACACACACTGCTTCATCCACTAACACCACACACACACACTGCTTCATCCACTATCACTCACACACACACACTGTCATCCACTATCACCACACACACACTGCTTCATCCACTCATCACTACACACACACACTGCTTCATCCACTATCACCACACACACACACTGCTTCCATCCACTATCACTCACACACACACACTGCTTCATCCACTATCACTCACACACACACTGCTTCATCCCATCACCACACACACACACACTGCTTCATCCACTCATCACTCACACACACACACACTGCTTCATCCTCTATCACTCACACACACACACACCGCTTCATCCACTATCACTCACACACACACACACTGCTTCATCCACTATCACCACACACACACTGCTTCCATCCCCCATCACCACACACACACTGCCCATCCACTATCACACACACACACACACACACACACAGCTTCATCCCCCATCACACACACACACACACTGCTTCATCCTCTATCACTCACACACACACTGCTTCATCCACTATCACTCACACACACACTCACCATCCACCATCACTCACACACACACACACTGCTTCATCCACTATCACCACACACACACTGCTCATCCACTATCACTCACACACACACACACACACGCTTCATCCACCATCACCACACACACACACTGCTTCATCCCCCATCACCACACACACACACACACACTGCTTCATCCACTATCACCACCCACACACACACTGCTTCATCCTCTCACACACACACACTGTTCCCTATCACACACTGCTTCTCCACTATCACTCACACACTGCTTCATCCTCTATCACTCACACACACACACACTGCGTCCTCTGTCATCACACACACCACACACACACACTGGTCCATCCCCTCATCACACACACACGTATCTGCCTCCAACCATCTCACACACACCGCCACCATCCTCTATCACTCCACACACACTGCTTCATCCTCTATCCACACACACACACTGCCTCGTCTATCACTCCACACACACACAAGCCATCCTCTATCCACACACACACTGCTTCATCCTCTGTCCTCACACTTTGTTTACACACACACTGCTTCATCACTATCACTCACACACTGCTTCATCCACTATCGCTCCACACACACTGCTTCATCACACTATCCTCACACACACACACAAGCGTCTCTATCGCTCACACACACTTCACGTCACGCATCGTCACACGCTTTCGCCTCTGTCGCTCACCACACACACGCAGCCGTCATGTCGCTCACACACACGCTGCACTCCTTCGTCCTCTGTCACTCCACACACACACGCAGCTTCATCCACTATCACTCACCCACACACACACTGCTTCATCCCTATCACTCCACACACTTCATCCTGCTCACACACACACACACTGCTTCATCTCACACATGCTTCTTCCCTTATCACTCACACACACACTGCTTCATCCTCTGTCACTCACACACTCACACCACTGCTTCATCCTCTCACCCACACACACTGTACATCTCCTCCCCACACACACACTGCTTCATCCACTATCACTCACACACACACACATGTTTCATCCACTATCATCACACACACATTACGTCCTCTGTCTCCCCACACACATGTGCTCTGTCACTCACACACACACAGCTGTCATCTGTCATCACCACGCCAACCCCATTTTCTCTCACACACACACACTGGCTAATCCACACTGTCACACACACAAGCACCGTCCACTATCACTCACACACACTGCTTCATCCTCTATCCTCCCCACACACTGCTTCGTCCTCTATCCACTCACACACACACCTGCTTCATCCATCACTCACACACACTGCTTCATCACTATCACTCACACACACTGCTTCTCTCTGTCACTTCCCTGCTTCATCCTCTGTCACTCACACACACCTGCTTCGTCACTTCCCACTCACACACACTGCTTCATCCTCTGTCACTCACACACACACTGCTTCCGTCATCATCACTCACACACACACGCTGTGCATCCTCTATCGCTCCCCACACACCTGCTCATCGTCCACTGTCACTCACACACACACGCTGTTCGTCACACATCGTCACGCACACACGCCATGCTGTCCCATCGCTCACCACACGCACGCCTGCATCCCACTGTCATCACACACACACACACTTTTCGTCACTATCCTCCACACCACACTGCTTCATCCTCTATCTCCACACTGCTTCATCCTCTATCACTCCCACACACTGCTTCCATCACTATCACTCCACACACACTCCCTTCTCCACACACTGCTTTCCCTATCACTCCACACACACACACTGCTTCATCCTATCACTCACACACACCTTTCCTTCATCACTATCACTCACACACACTGCTTCATCACTATCACTCCCCACACACACACTTCACCTGTCACTCCCCACCCACACTGCTTCATCCCTATCCCACACACACACACACTGCTTCATCCTCTCACTCACACACACACTGCTTCATCCACTATCACTCACACACACATTTCATCTATCTCCACGCCGCATCCACTTCGCTCACACCACCCGTCTATCCCCATCATATCACCACACACACACGCTCAGCTTCACTGTCACTCCACACCAAGCTTCGTCATTCCTCACACACTCGCTTCATCCCTATCCTCACCCCCACACTGCTTCATCCATCTCACACACACTGCTTCATCCTCTGTCCTCACACACACACACTTCATCCACTATCATCACACACACACCTGCTTCATCCTCTATCCTCCACACACACACACTGCTCATCCTTTCTTCATCCACTATCCACACACACACACTGCTTCATCTCTGTCCTCACACACTGCTTCATCACTATCACTCACACACACACTGCTTCATCCACTATCACTCACCCCACACATATTCATCCACTATCCCCACTCACACACACACACACACTGTCCATCCTCTGTCACTCACACACACACACATGCTTCATCACCATCACATCCCACACACACTCCCGTCCTCTGTCACTCACACACACACTTTCTTCATCCACACTTCACTCCACACACCCACACTATTCTCATCTGTCCTCACACACACATGCTTCGTCACTATCACACACACACACACTGCTTCATCCCACTATCCTCCACACACACACACTCACCTTCATCTCCTATCCCCACCGCTTCATCCACTATCACTCCACACACACACACTGCTTCCATCCACCGTCACACACACACACAAACTGTCCACCTATCACTCACACACACACACACTGCTTCATCCTCTGTCACTCACACACACACACACACTGCTTCATCCACTGTCACTCACTCCCACACACACACTGCTTCATCACTATCACTCACACACACACCTGCTTCCATCTGTCGCTCACACACACGCAATGTCTCTATCACTCACACACACACCGCTTCATCTCACACCACACACGTATCCTCACGCACTGTCATCCTTCGCTCCACACACCACTACACACACTGCTTCATCCTCTATCACTCCACACACACTGCTTCATCACTCTATCCCACACACACACACACTGCTTCATCCACTATCACACACACACACACACTGCTTCGTCCTCTATCCTCCACACACACACACACTGCTTCATCCTCTGTCACTCACACACACACACTGCTTCATCCACTATCACTCCACACACACACACTGCTTCATCCACTATCTCACTCACACTGTTCATCCTATCACTCACACACACACTGCTTCATCCCTGCTCACTCACACTGCTTCATCACACACACTGCTTCGTCCACTATCACTCCCACACACGCAAGCTTCATCACTATCGCTCACACACACTTCTCATCCACTCACAGTTCGCTCACACACGCTTCATCCTCACTCCGCTTCATCCTTCGCTCCACACACTGCTTCATCCCTATCACTCACACCCACTGCTTCATCCACTATCCTCACACACACACTGCTTCATCCACTATCACTCACACACACTGCTTCATCACTCATCTCCCCACACACCTTCATCCTCTTCACTCCACACACACACTGCTTCATCCACTATCACTCACCACACACACTGCTCATCCACTCATCACCACACACACCGCTCATCCACTATCACCACACACACACACTGTTTCATCCCCATCACTCACACACACACTGTTCATCCCCATCACCACACACACACACTGCTCATCCTCTATCACTCACACACACACACTGCTTCATCCCTCTCATCACCACACACACACACTGCTTCATCCACCATCACCACACACACACACTGCTTCTATCCACTATCACCACACACACACACACTGCTTCATCCACCATCACCACACACACACACCTTCCATCCACCATCACCACACACACACACTGCTTCCATCCACTCATCACCACACACACACACTGCTTCATCCACTATCACCTCACACACACACTGCTTTCATCCACATCACTCACACACACACACTGCTTCATCCTCCCCATCACCACACACACACACACCGTTTCATCCTCTATCACCACACACACACACACCGGTCCATCCTCTATCACCACACACACACTGCTTCATCCACTATCACCACACACACACCGTTTCATCCACCATCACACACACACACACTGTTTCCATCCACCATCACCTCACACACACACACCGCTTCCATCCACCATCACCACACACACACTGCTTCCATCCACTCATCACACACACACACTGCTTCATCCACTATCACCACACACACACACTGCTTCATCCACTACACTCACACACACACACACACTGCTTCATCCACTATCACACACACACCTGCTCATCCACCATCACACACACACACACACACTTTCATCCACTATCACCACACACACACACTGCTTCATCCACTATCACCACACACACACACTGCTTCATCCACTATCACTCACACACACACACCGCTTCATCCACTCATCACTCACACACACACTGCTTCATCCCCCATCACTCACACACACACACTGCTTCATCCACCATCACTCACACACACACACTCGCTTCATCCCCCATCACTCACACACACACACACTGTTTCATCCCCATCACACACACACACACACTGCTTCCATCCACCATCACCACACACACACACCTGTTCATCCCACTCACACACACACTGTCCATCCACCATCACCACACACACACACCGTTTCATCCACCATCACCACACACACACACACTGCTTCATCCACACACTCACACACACACACACTGCTTCATCCCCATCACACACACACACACACTGCTCATCATCCACACACACCACACACACACCAGTTTCATCCCCTATCACTCACACACACACACTGCTTCATCCACCATCACCACACACACACACTGCTTCATCCACCACTCACACACACACACACTGCTTCCATCCTCTATCACCACACACACACACTGTTTCATCCCCATCACCACACACACACACTTTCCATCCACCATCACCACACACACACACACTGCTTCCATCCCCACTCACACACACACTGCTCATCCACTATCACCACACACACACACTGCTTCATCCACCACCACACACACACACACTGTTTCCATCCCCATCACCACACACACACAACTGCTTCATCCACTATCACCACACACACACACACTGCTTCATCCACTCATCACTCACACACACACACACTGCTTCATCCACTATCACCACACACACACACACTGCTTCATCCACTATCACTCACACACACACACATGTTCATCCTCTATCACACACACACACTGCTCATCCCCATCCACACACACACACACTGTCACATCACCTCACACACACACACTGCCATCCTATCACACACACACACACACTGCTTCCATCCCCATCACTCCACACACACACACTGCTTATCCCTCATCTCCACACACACACTGCTTCAATCCCCATCACCACACACACACACACTGCTTCATCCTCTATCACTCACACACACACACACACTGTTTCCATCCACTATCACCACACACACACACACACTGCTTCATCCCCCATCACCACACACACACTGCTTCCATCCCCCATCACTCACACACACACACACTGCTTCATCCCTCCATCACCACACACACACACACTGCTTCATCCACCATCACCACACACACACTGCTTCATCCACCATCACTCACCACACACACTGCTTCATCCACTCATCACTCACTCACACACACACTGCTTCATCCCCCATCACTCACACACACACACTGTTTCCATCCACTCATCACCACACACACACACTGCTTCATCCACTATCACCACACACACTGCTTCCATCCCATCACCACACACACACACACTGCTTCCATCCACTCACCACACACACACTGCTTCATCCTCTACTCACACACACACACTGCTTCATCCACTATCACCACACACACACACCTGCTTCTCATCCACTACTTCACTACACACACATCTGCTTCATCCACTATCACTCACACACACTGCCATCCACCATCACCACACCATGTTCCATCCCCATCACACACACACACACACTGCTCATCCCCATCACCTCACACACACACACTGCTTCATCCCCATCACCTCACACACACACACACTGCTTCCATCCACTCATCACACACACACACACACTGCTCATCCCCATCACACACACACACACACTGCTTCCATCCACCATCACTCACACACACACACTGCTTCATCCATCATCACTCACACACACTGCTTATCCCCATCACCACACACACACACACCTCATCCTCATCACACACACACACACACTGCTTCATCTCTTACCACACACACACACTGCTTCATCCACTATCACACACACACACACCACCCAGCTCTTATACTCACATACTCAAACTCTTAATTATAATAAAGGTGAGATAACGACCAATGTCTGGACAATGTATACTACTTGGGTTAGCTTCTGATACTACAACTGAGTGGGACAAAGCAAACGTTAAGATACTATCAAAACATGTGTGGAAAATACAACAATAATAATGACCTGGATATATTACTACAGGATAACCTAAAACACTGAGAAAATGACGCAACAAAGAAGAACTGTGTGTGTGTGTGTGTGTGTGTGTGTGTGTGTGTGTGTGTGTGTGTGGGTGTGTGTTGTTCTTACACAAATACTATATGTTAACACACAAACACAACAGGTTCTTTCTCACACCAGCATTTAAAAATAATAGCCAGTCCATGTTAAGAGTCGATAAGGTAAGAGTATTAATGATGATGACGCAATTTTGAGTGTAAGGTGAGTTTTAACCCCTTTAATACGATGCCCAAGTGAGTCTTTTAACCCCATTAATACGATGCCCAGTGAGCCTTAACCCCATTAATACGATGCCCACGATTCAACCTCCTTGAAATACGATGCTCACCTGAATCTTAACTTTTCAATACTATGCCCACGGGAGTCTTAAGCACCGTCAATACTATGCCAACCTCCCTACTGAGCACAGTGAATTAGTTATTATTTTCCTATTGAGTACGATGACTTTAACTTTGATTACGAATATTTAATACTTTGATACGACAATGTTTTAATCCTTATATATATATATATATATATATATATATATATATATATATATATATATATATATATATGAACGATTTTCTATTTTATAGTTTACTTTGATTTTGTTCTGTGTTAATTCGTCTGTTACTCATGATCGTACTCAAACTGTTAAATCATACCACGGAGTTAAGTCAAGGGTTAAATCATAGTACTCAAGGAGTTATGTCATACTAAGCACGTCATTGTACCAAGGGATTACCATCACACTCATAAATGTCATCGTACCATGAATTAGGCTCAACATATTCGAGCGGTCAAGTCATCGTACTCAAGAGATTGCGTTTCATCGTACCAAGGCCGGTCATCGTACCTGCTCATCATAATTAAGGATGTCATCGTACTAAGGTCATCATCACTCAAGAAGTAAGTCATCGTTACTCTAGGAATTAAGTCATCGTACTCAAGTCAAGTTATCGAACTCAAGGTCACGTCATCGTACTCAAAGAATTGCTTTCATATCTGGGGTGTCAATTCATCGTACTCAAGAGGTTAAGTCATCTTAAAGTAAGTCATCATACGCAAGGATCGTCATTGTACTCTAAGAATTAGTCATCGTACCTTCAAGAGGTCAAGGCATCATTGCTGAATTAAATCATCGTACTCAAGGGTCAAGTTATCGTACTCAAGGGTCACGTCATCGTACTCAAGGGTTAATTCATCATACCTAAAGGGTTAAGTTCATCGTACTCATGAATTGCATCATTGCACCAAGGTCAGTTTCATCGTACTCAAGGGTCACGTCATCACACTCTGTGGTTGTCATCGCACTCAAAAGAATTAAATCATCATATCTAAGGGTCAACCACAACTGGTAAAGTCGTCGCACTTCAAGAAATTAATAATCGTACTAAGGTCAAGTTACGCATACCAAGGGTCAAGTCAATGTACTTCAAGGGTCACATTATCGTATTCAAGGGGTTAATTCATCATAATTTAAAGGGTTGTCATCATACTCAAGGAATTAAATCATCGTACTGAAGGGGTCGTCATCCACTGAAGGGTCAAGTCATCGGACTCAAGGGGTCACGTCAGCGTACTCAAGGGCTAAATCATCATACTCAGGGTTGGTTCATCGTATCTAGGAATTAAGTCAACGTACTTAAATAAGTCATCGTACTCAAGGTCACGTCATCACACTTTATGAGTTGTCATCGTACTCAAAGAATTAAATCATCATATTCAAGGGTCAAATCATTGTACTTAAAGGCAAGTCGTCACTCATAAATCATCGCACTCATGGGGTCAAGCTTATCGCACTATGTATCAAGTCACTGCACCACTCAAAGGGTTGTCATCGCACTGGGTTGCCATAATACTCAAGGAATTAACATCGTACTCAAGGTCAAGTCATCGTACTGGGTTCATCGTACTCAATCACGCTCACACTTCTATGGGTTGTCATCAAACGAACCAAATCATCATATTCACAAATCATTGTACTTAGTAAAGCCACTCAAGAATTAAATCATCGTACTCAACGGGGTCAAGGTTATCGTACCAAGTATCAAGTATCGTACTCATGGGTCAAGTCATCGCATCTCATAGTAGGTCATCGCACCCAGGGCTAATTCATCATACTCAAAGGGTTAAGTTCATCGTACTCATGAATTAAGTCATCATACTTAAAGGGTTGTCATCATACTCATGGAATTAAATCATCGTACTAAAGGGGCTGCTTTTAGTCATCGTACTCAAGGGGTCACGTCATCGTACTCAAGGGCTAGGTTTCATCATACTCCAAAGGTTGTTGTCATTGCACTCATGAATTAGATCATCGTACTCAAGGATGTTTCATCGTACTCAAGAAATAAAGTCATCATACTCGAGGAATGTCCACGCACCCACGGAGTTGTCATCGCACTAAGGAATCAAGCCCACTGTACTCTGTGAATTGCATCCATGAATCTAGGGCTTCACACCTCAACAAGTCCATCATACCAGGAGGTCACGTCATCACACTTAATGAGTGTCATCGTACTTCAAAGAATTAAATCATCATATTCAAGGTCAAATCATTGTACTCAGTAGTAAAGTCGTCGTACTTAGGGAATTAAATCATCGTACTCATGGGGTCAAGTTATAGTACTCAAGGGGTCAAGTCAATGTACTCAAGGGGTCACGTCATCGTACTCAAGGTTAATTCATCATACCAAAGGGTTAAGTTCATCGTACTCATGAATTGTCATCGTACCAAAGGGTTGCCATAATACCGCGAATTAAATCATCGTACTAAGGGGTCAAGTCATCGTACTCAAAGGGTCAAGTCATCGTACTAAGGGTCAAGTCATCGCACTCAAGGTAACTGAAGATCTCCCCTGCGCCGATCTTTAAGAAACTGCAAAATTATGGGTGATGGTGAGGGAAGGGGAGGGAGGGTGATGGGAGGAGCTGAGGGTGATAGGTTGTGTTGGGGTGGGTGGGGGGGAGGGTGAGGTAGATTGGAAAAGAAGGGGGAGAGGGAAGAGAGAAGGGGGAAGGGGTTGAGGGGAAGAGGAGAAAATGGAAAGGGGGTGGTGGTATGAATGAGGGGTGGAGGGGAAGAGAGAGAAGGGGAGGCAGGAGGTGTGAAAGGGTGAGGATGGTTGAAGGAGATAAAGGAGGAGAGAGTGAGGGAGAGAGAGAGAGGTGGAGAGGAGAGAGAGAGGGAGGAGGGGGAGAGAGGGAGGGAGAGAGAGAGGAGAGAGGATTTGTTCTATAAGTTAGCAAGAGTGGGAGGATGATATGTTATTTTGTTAAAGTTTTTGACCTAACCGACCTTCCACAGTGGTGAGAATGTGTTGCTTTCAAACATCCACCACGTATTGTTACCATAATCTGCGAGTTATGGTAATAGTGAAAACTCCATGACTGTCTGTACAAAGGAGGATTCTAGTTTGGTGTTGTGTTGAAAAAGATTTTTAGGTGCACCATAATGGATACAAATTAGTTACCATAACTTCGACGACGAGACACATTGTGATTTATGAAATACAATGAGGGACAAATAACATACTTCTGGCGCTTAAATGACGAGTAAAAATGAATGTTTTTATTTCTTGGAGACCTGGGGTGACGTTTATAACACAAATTACACTTGGGGGGATCACCACCATGCGTCATATTCTACAGTGTGTGTGTGCTCACTGATGCCAATACTAATTTCTGGCTTAGTTAAATTACAAATTGTCCTCGGTAGCTTGTTTTCAGATGACATATTATTAATTGTACTGGTAAAAAAATTTCAATATATAATAAAATGGTTAAGAAAGAAAAACATATTGTAGAAAGAAAATATATATTCACATATTGGTACAGGTTAATGGGTTGGTTTGTGTTGCAATGAGTCACTGGTGGGTTGAATTACAACGACATCGATACAACACTGTGGTGGTTCGATTTTTGTTTATATCATCGAAATGTCTTTATTTATTTTATAGCCAAGAATGAAGAAAATATATTTGGTTGTAAATATTTATACTTTTTTATAGAACCTATATGTGGTCATATATTTTCGAAATATATGTCAAAATATTTATTGTACTAAGAATAAATACAATATTCAAATCTTATTATCAACTCATATTGCACAGTAATACCTTCCGTTGGTTGGGGGTTTCCACCTAATGGTTCCTCGATATAACGGGCTTTTCATCTCTATATATCCGTTAGATGGTTTCACATGTATAAGTCCTCGTAACGGAATTTCTCTCAAGTAGTCTGTTACATTGGAGGTTTCATTGTAAGCAAATACTAGCGTTCGTTATGTTCCAGATTACTGGCATGCGTCGCTTGTTCGTTTACATGGTCGTCCTCTTGGTTACATGGACACACCTTCAGATAACCTACGGTGGAGGAAGGAAGGTCATCAGAGCACAGACCTCTGTGTCACTGTGAGGAGAGAACCATCAATCACCTCCCTAGCACACAGTACACCTTCAGACTACTCTTTCCTCAATCTCCTAATATGAGTGAAGGAGGCAGGGCTGGGTGATGGATGATGGCAAGACACGTGTACAAGACTAAGGTTACTTATTTATGCAACTTTACGGAGCCTATGGGGATGTGATAGCGGGTGCTGAACACTTATGTAGGTGTCTGTTCATAATACCTCTTCCCTCGTTAATCTACCTGCCCCCTCTGGTTTCTTTTCTTACATTTCTTTAGTCCTCCACTCCTTTCCTACCTTGTTCCTTTCCTTATCCTATTCCGCTTTTTTTTCTTTCTCCTCCTCCTTCTGTCCTCACTGGACGGCAGTGCCAGGGCGGCCACCTTGAAAAACCACTCTAGGAAATGAGGTCGTAAGTTTATAAACTTTTAATTTGTACAAGGTAAACACAATTGTTAGGTAACACCGGTAGTTTCTCTCTCACCACTGACTTTCTCCTCCCAAGAGCCTCAGCTAATCTTTGTTATTGTCTGTTTGGCATTATACATGTTGTTTATTAGAGGAGAGAGAGAGAGAGAAAGAGAGAGAGAGAGAGGAGAGAGAGAGAGAGAGAGAGAGAGAGAGAGAGAGAGAGAGAGAGAGAGAGAGGAGAGAGACATTATTCTCTTATGAAAATAACTGAGGGTGGTGATGGGGAAGGAGGGAGAGTGGTAGGAGTGTCGAAGGAGGGGTGGGGGTGGTAGGGTCTTGGAGGGATGGTGGGTCTTGGGGGAGGGATGGTAGGTCTGGGGGAGGGTGGTGAGGGTTATGGGGCACCCCAGTGGGGTATGGATGAGAGGCAGGGGGAGGTGGGGAGACAGCAGGATATCAGTAACCAACAGGTGGCACTCTGACCAAACAAAAATCAATAAATGAACCGCTATTTAAGGAGTCCCATAAATTCTCTACTAGCTGGGTGGAAGAGAAGGAGGGATACTGGAGGGAAAGGGGGGAAATAGAGGGGGGAAAGGGAGATTGGTGAGCACCCTCCCCTCTTTACCCTCTCCCTGATCCCTGACGATGTTTGTGTATATAAACAAAGGTTGGGACGAACGTACAATTTATGTGACGTTCTCTAAATCCATTTTCTATTCATAGTAATCTTTCGTTTATTTGTTTTCGTATTCTAAACCGCATATGATCAGACGTGACTTAAGCAAGTTTATGGGTTAGTATTGAATGAATAAAGTCCCATGATCTTTGTTACTTGTTTTTTACGTTGCATCTGAGTAGCTGTGGTCGTGCAGCAAATACAAAATAAATATTCAACATGTTTTATTTCACTTGTTGGACCGCCCAATATTAATTTATTACGATACGCCAGCATAAATGGTACAATATGAGTTATTTTTTTTAGGAGGAGAGTGCTTAACAATTTATTAAAACAAAGACAACGACATAAACCAGAAGACTTTCACAACGTTTGACCCTGAAACACACAACAGTTAAACACAATAAAGTAGGTTGTAGAAGAGGGTCATGATATCACCTTGACTGAACACTCCAGCACTACCACCTTCACCCTGTGGCTCATGGCTATAATTTCTGGCTATAGTCAAGTGTTTAATTTATTTGATTTATCCGTTGGCGTCGCGTAGAAAATGATTGAGTTTTGTCATTTTCTTTGATCTTTCATTTGTCGGTATTAAATCAGATGATTGAGTGTCCAATTTTAATCAGCGTATAAGATTATATTACCTGGCGATTTAATTACGGAGGTTGGGGTTGGGTTTGGTTAGGTTAAGTTAGGTTAGTTTTGGTAATATTCGGTGAGATTAGGTTGGGTGGGATACGTTGGGTTAATACACTAGATTTAGTTTGGTTTGGTTAATGACACGCAATATTATACAGGCCAGTACATGGATATCACGGACGGTTTTGTACGGTGCAGTGCAGAACACACGGAACGTCAACATAAAATCGACAGTGATTGTGAAAAGCAGAGCCGCTCACATCACATGTCAGGTACACATATAAATATTCCCAACCTTCCTCTGACTCACGTATTTATTCACACACACACCCAGTAACTCACCTAATAATACACACACACACACCAATAAAATACTGGTATAGTAAGATATATTTTTATAGCATTGTATCTTACGTAATAATGTCATTATTATCCAATTCCGTCTCAAATGAGATACTGCCAGAGTCTGACGGGTAATTAACTGACACAAGTGAACTGACTGAAAGTAAAACATCGGGACGTCTCTGGTGGTAATAAGGCCATCCTGCTTGACAACGGCTGGCCTGACTACTATACTTGTTCTATTGCTGCCTGGTGTTCCGTGTCTGTAATAGTATTAATTGCATCAGCGCAAGTAATTTGGTCATTACATTCGTGGCAGCTCTCACAACTGGATCGGTTCCAGTAACACTCCAGGCGTCTGAACACAAAAGCTGAATTCCGCGAAGGCGCATCGCTGCTTCTCTTTTCTCATATCTCGTGGCATGAAGAGTGGCGGCGGTTATACAACGATGTTTTGCGATAACACAATAACAGACGATAATAGCTGGCGATAACACGATAACGAAAGAATCTCTCAGAACCTAAATTGAAAAAGGTTTGACTGCATACACCGGTGGAGGGTGGGCAGTGGAGGACCCAGCGGTACTAGGGGTAGTAAAACGGCCACTGACTCACACCCACAGCAGTAATATGACAGTGGTGAGTGCCAGGCGAGGTGAAAGCAGTCTGGAGAACTTTTGGGTGGTGGGTGAGGCCAGGACGGTGGTGAGGGAACCAGGACGGTGGTGAAGAGGCCAGGACGGTGGTGAGAGGCCAGGACGGTGGTGAGAGCAATACGTAACTTCTAG
>NW_024725138.1:0-11442 GCF_018991925.1 Homarus americanus | reverse complement strand
TGCCTATCGGTATGGAACAGTTTGTAACCCGCAATTTGGTATTCGACTGGTAATTCACGTGTGTCTAGGTTGATCCATGTTTCAGTGAATGCAATTATATCGATTTCTTCGGTACATACCAAAGCCCTAATATCATCCATTTTGTTTCTCATACTTCTACTGTTCGCGTAGTATACATTTAAGTTAGTCATGTTCTGAGTCCTCCCCTTACCGCGTTTAGTTTTAAACTCCCTGTCTAATTTAGTTTTGTCATCATTCCTAACACTATTTCCCTGTAATCTTTCGCCTTGTTTACCCGCTCCCACTGCAGTCTCCTCCACCCCCGTGCCCATATGTTCTCCTAGCAGTTTAAAGACTTCGATATCTTTTGAACTGCCCCCTCTAGAACCCCAGCCAGGGTTGCTACTCCATCCCTAGACAGGTGCACCCCATCCCTAGCATAAAGGTCCCTTCTGCCATAGAAGTTGTCCCAGTTGTCAATGAATGGGACTCATATTGACTTGCAATATCTTTCAAGACGGTCGTTGACACCAACTGCCCTTGACAACCATTCACTGCCAACTCCCCTTCTAGGCAGGACACCGCATATGATAGGGATCCCTCCCTTAGTCCTAATACGATCTATGGCTGCCTTGAACTTATCAAGAAGTTCCTCGCTCCTACACCAGCCAATATCATTGCCTCCTGCACTGAGGCAGATAATGGGTTTGTTCCCATTACCAGACAGGATATTGTCCATCCTGTCAACTATATCCCCCACCCCAGCTCCTGGCAAACACACCCTCATCCTATTTTTGTTTTTACCACAAAAGGCCCTGTCCATGTACCTTACCTGTGGAGTACCAACAATTAGTTTTATACCTTCCTTGTCATCCTTTAGACATTGACCAGGAGCATCAGATACAGTAACAGGTTAAAATTTTATGTGTAATTAAACGATGTTCCTTTAGGTTTGTGGAAGAGACTGAGGAACTTTTTTTATATTTCAAACAACGATTATCTGGTTAAACATAAGGAATGTCTTTTGAAAGATAAGTCATCAACAACCGAGTGTGTGTTTTACGATATGAAAGTAAAAACCACAAACAGGAAAAAATATAAAAATAGATTCTTACATATACGAAACAAGACCTTCAGAGAGACTGATGCAGCAGTAAAACAAGACCTTCAGAGAGACTGGTGCAGCAGTAAAACAAGACCTTCAGAGAGACTGATGCAGCAGTAAAACAAGACCTTCAGAGAGACTGGTGTTTTGATAAAACAAAGACCTTCAGAGACTATTTGCAGTAAAACAAAGACCTTCAAGAGAGAGACTGGTGCAGCAGTAGACAAGACCTTCAAGAGACTGGTGCAGCAGTAAAAACCAAAGAACCTTCCAGAGGACTGGTGCAGCAGTAAAAACAAGACCTTCAGAGAGACTGATGCAGCAGTAAAACAAGAACTTCAGAGAGACTGGTGCAGCAGTAAAACAAGACCTTCAGAGAGACTGGTGCAGCAGTAAAACAAGACCTTCAGAGAGACTGGTGCAGCAGTAAAACAAGAACTTCAGAGAGACTGGTGCAGCAGTAAAACAAGACCTTCAGAGAGACTGATGCAGCAGTAAAACAAGAACTTCAGAGAGACTGGTGCAGCAGTAAAACAAGACCTTCAGAGAGACTGGTGCAGCAGTAAAACAAGACCTTCAGAGAGACTGATGCAGCGGTAAAACAAGAACTTCAGAGAGACTGGTGCAGCAGTAAAACAAGAACTTCAGAGAGACTGGTGCAGCAGTAAAACAAGATCTTCAGAGAGACTGGTGCAGCAGTAAAACAAGATCTTCAGAGAGACTGGTGCAGCAAAAAAACAAGACCTTCAGAGAGACTGATGCAGCAGTAAAACATCTCTTATCTGGTTTTCCAAGCAATATTTTACCCGAGAGAAACGAACCTACTGGCAAATGAAGATGAAGAGACGTCATCTTAGACGTGAAGAATATGCTGTTACTATGATGGAATACCTTTCATGTTTAGCTTGAATACCTGAGATAACATAACAACACGTACTGTACTGTCCTCTGTGAAAAGTGTTCCGTGTTATAGCGAACAATAGTGTCAGGTAGTGTAAGCAGTCGGGATGGTGAAACATTTAGTGTTATGGATGTAAGTGAGACACAGTGAAGTAAGTCTCCCAGGACACATTAAGGCTGGTGGGATATTGGGCAGTGTTGATAATACGTCATGGTTCTAAGCGGCTTCAATGGTCTGTATAAAGTTGTGGCCAATTGTTTGTGTAACTGTAATGTGGCGATACTTGTGTGTGATATTGAGGCAATTTACAGTTTATTCCTGGTAGAATTAAAAACTGTGATATATATATTTAAAGCAGCACTAACATCAGAAGGAAGAGTTAAAAAGAAACACTTTAGAAAATTATCGTTTATAAATGTATAGTGTCAACGACTCTGGCCAGGACACGAAAAAATATAGTAACTTCTCCTTTAAATCCGTATGAAACGCGCGCGCGCACACACAGGTGACAGCGGAAGTCATCTGGCAGCACCCGCTGGCAAAACTTTTAGTGTATGACACATACCCTACATTATGTGGATATATATATATATATATATATATATATATATATATATATATATATATATATATATATATATATATATATATATATATATATATATATATATATATATATATATATATATATATATATGCCATTAATTCATATAGAACGCGGACTACCATATACAAACAATACCTTACGAGTCAGCATTCGAACCCTGGACCTCTGCGTGTGAGCAGGGATCTCTACCACCGCGCCACAAGGGCAAAAAAAAAACTTGGCTTTGTTATATTGCACACCGAGCCTGTTCATCGTGCTACCTTCAGTGCCGTGAAGGCTACATATATCTCATTAGTCCATATAGAACTCGGACTACCACGGCGCTGAAGGTGGAATGATGAACAGGCTTTGTGTGCAATATATCAAAGCCTAAGAATGCTTTTGTTGTCCTTGTGGCGCGGTGGTAGCGATCCCAGCTCACATGCAGAGGTCCAAGGTTCGAATCCTGACTAGTGAGTTCTTATATATATATATATATATATATATATATATATATATATATATATATATATATATATATATATATATATATATATATATGCTGACAACCACAAGGAAAGAAGAAAACACGAAGTTCCCAAGCGCTTTCGTGTAATTCACATCTTTAGGGGTGAGTACAGACAGTCTGTACTCACCCCTGAAGATGTGAATAACACGAAAGCGCTTGGGAACTTCGTGTTTTCTTCTTTCCTTGTGGTTATCAGCATATACCTGGATCAAGCGCACCCACAGTGATTTACTTGCATATATATATTGTTGTCTTATTTTTCTATTATTTTTTTATAACATGCTTCCATGTTGTTCCATATTATTCCTGTAATGATGTGTTATATTTACTATTATATAATCTAGTCACCTTACCCTGTGCTGTTAAGATTTAAACTGTTATTATTTGTTCAAGCCCATCTTATTTCTTCATTTAGTATTGTAACAAGCATTCTTTGTTTCTCTAACGACCATCTGCATCGTTAAACGACCCATGTTTTACCTGAGGGTCTCATTGGCTGGAGCCTACCCTATATATAGTACTCTATCAACAGACGGAGTTCAGTCCAGTCCTCTTGTCATTCAGTTCACGTTCTTTTGAGTGACTCCCGTCACCTGTTACTTATACTTTATTTTATTACTGTGTTGTTCCTGTCGCCACCAATGTGGTATATCTATGTGAGTACCTATTCATGTCTCTTATGTGTCCATCAGTGCTTGTTTAGTTACATTTAAGTAATTTAGTGTTGTTACACGATAGTTAATTTCAGTGTTAGTTATTTTATAGGTTTATGCAGTGTTAACGTAATCCAATGCTTTACTTTTATTCTTTTGATGTTTCGATGTTTTAGTATCATTTGTGTCTTAAAGGTTTCGATAGTGAATCAATTTGTTGTGACAGCCTACGAGGCTCTTTATTGTGTTAATATTTAATTTAATTAAATTCTTAAAGGTTTACTTTATTTATTTTTATTCCCTTTTAATTTACTTCACTTTTTTTGTTTGGTTACGCCTAGAACCTGGATATTAAAGTAAATTAAGAGACTGCATAACAATATATAACCTTCCCTTTCACACTAGAATGTCGTCCTCACGTTTCCTAGCTGGATTCTGTAAAACGCTATTAAGACCACATAGTTGGCACGGGCAGTCCCCAATGGAGGTTTACGTTGCTTAAGAAAGACGAGTGAAGAGGCTTTGTGTGAAATAACACAAAGCATAAGATTGCTTTTGTTGTCCTTGTGGCGCCGTGGCAGTGATCCCTGTTCACACGCAGAGGTTCAGGGTTCGATTCCCGATCTATATATGCATATATATATCTTTTATATATATATATATATATATATATATATATATATATATATATATATATATATATATATATATATATATATATATATACACACACACACTGTATGTGTGTGTGTAAGGATGGTGGTGACATAGTGGTTGCATAACCATCTTTTCAACATTCATCTTCGTTCATATTTTCCACCGAGTCATCTTATTAAAACATTTAGCCATCTCCGCCTTGCAACATGTTACATATATACTAAGAGATATAAACTATGTCAATAATACCATAACTTCGGCAGCTGAGACTCCTCACGCAACATCTAAAAATATCTTAACACTGTGAGGGAGACTTCTGTAGTGACGCAGTGTAGCACATTTAAGGTTACTGCTCTGCACCTGACCAGATGTAGTCACAGTTACGCTTTCAGTATAATCTGCCAAGTTTAAAAACCAAGAATATATTTGTTTCTTTGACGATACACTCTCCCAATTGTCATATCATCAACAGAAAAAAAGTTCAAACTAAGAATATTCATTATGTTTGGCAAAGATCCTTGTCTCTGTTCTGTACAAACTTTAGCTTTCTAGCTCAAAAAGTCCCTAAGACATCGCTCGGAACTACAAGCAAGAAACCAACCAAACAAACAAATTATCAACTGGAGAAACCACCGAGTACCTTACTGTCACAAGCGCTTCACGCGGCACCTGGAGACGAAATGGTGGAGGAGGGATGATGGACTGTATCTCAAAAAGTATCTGCCAGGATGCGTCCGATGACTTCCGAAATGCTATAAGCAACTCGTGCTGTCCCGGGAGGGTTGGTATGTGTGGCTCTGTGGTAAACTGACTACTACATTTGGTAACCGAACATCATATTAATTACGCCGAAATAAATACACATTGCATTACTTACAGTGTGTTAAATTATACCTAAGTAAATGCATGTCCCAATATCTATCATCCGTGGTCTCATAATGTTCCACACAGCGTGGACAGATACTTTATGAGATACTGTACAATACATTTCTGCTCAACGAACCATAAAAAGTCTTTCCTTCAATCCATTAAAGGTAAAAAATTTCTTATCCATTAATAAAATTCTTTTACAATAATTTCTCCAGCCAAACCAAACATCCGCTTCAACCCCCCAGCAGCCCAATATAAAGTTAATCCTCTCGGTTCTATGTATGTTAAACTTCACATCATCACGTGTAATTACCTAACACTTGATTATATACAAATTATCCTCTAGAAATGTGTTTATCAACTTGGTCTCCTCTCCAAACATTTCTTCCCATCTGACCTCTTTAAAAGTTAGTCAATGTCCAACTCATTCCCCCAAAAGTGATCCATCTTCTCCCTATAGACCCGCAGCTCTAGCCTTCATCTCCAAAGTCCTGGAATCTATCACCTGTCTGGACACCTTAACCAACACTAACCCCTCTCTAACGTCCAATGTGGTTTTCGTTTTAGTCAATTATTACCAGAGTCCAACTTGCTGCTCTGGATTAAAACCTTGACTTTAAACTTAATAGCTTCGGTGAATTTTATCTTGTTCTTCAAATCTAAACTTTTTGGCGAGTTCTGACATTAGTCTATCCATACTAGATTTAGTTCGTCTCTCTCTTCTCTCTGGGATGGATAGATATTAGTATCATTATTATCTTAAGTAATAGTAGTACCAGTCGAAGTAGTAGTAGTAATAGTAGTAGTCAAAGAAGTAGGAGTAATAGTAGTAGTAGTAGTAGAAGTAGTAGTAGTAACAGTAGTAGTAGTCTGGACGCGGGTACAGCGAGCCTTCTTCGACATCAGGATTTTTTATCCCATGGCCGCATGTCACCGTAACTTAGCTCTCGACACATGAGGAACGAGAACGACAAGATAAGGGCATATGGGGAGAGAATTCAGAACGTTGATCAAGGCAGCTTCACTCCCCTAGTGTTGACAACCTCTGGTGGGATTGGACCAAGTGCAAGATGCTTCTACGCCAGACTCGAGTAGGTGCTATCCGAACAGAAGCAGCAGCCCAGAAGTTATGTTACAGACTGGATGAGATGTCGACTGTCCTTCTCTCTCCTTAGGTCGGCTTTGCTCTGCCTGAGGGGAACGAGAGCATCGGCCCCAAAGCCGACATCAGTTGCATATATTGACTATGAGGCAACAGTCACTGAATGCCGCATAGATCTGCGGCTCAACTAACTCAACACAGCTAGGATAGCTACTTATGTATTAGGATATTTAATTTTAAGGTATTGAAATGGTGGGAGGTTGGAAGCCATAAAAAAAAAGTAGTAGTAGTAGTATGACTTTGTGAAAAAACTTAAGAAGGTTCAAGTTTCAAAAGTTGTTCCAAACTCTAGTGATTAAAGATAATCAATATGCGGTGAACAACAATGTGAGGGAACCTTTAAGGACAAACACAACCTGCTGATGTAAGTCATCTGTTTGTACTCAGTGGACCCGAGGCCCTCCAAACAACTCACAGGGGAGTTTGTTGACGTCACACAGGTGAGGGGAGGGGAACACACCTGGGGCTGATGGCGTCACGCATGTCAGGAGAGGGGAACACACCTAGGGCTGCTGGCGTCACACAGGTAAGGGGAGGGGAACACACCTGGGGCTGATGGCGTCACGCATGTCAGGAGAGGGGAACACACCTAGGGCTGCTGGCGTCACACAGGTAAGGGGAGGGGAACACACCTGGGGCTGATGGCGTCACGCTTGTGAGGAGAGGGGAACACACCTGGGGTTGCTGGCGTCACACAGGTGAGGGGAGGGGAACACACCTGGGGCTGCTGGCGTCACATGATCACAGAGAAAATATAGATCAGAACTTTCAGTAATTGTTGTCTAGAATAATAACTGACTTAGTGAACATGTTTTAAGATCTTTGTTGCCGAAAGAAACATGTAGTATAACAAGACACTATGGGAGGCTCTATTGCTCCTTCTCTCGCTCTGTCTGTCTGTCTCTCTGTCTGTACGTCTGCCTCAATATATCCCTGGAAGGAAAATCGGGCTTTACATAATCTCATCACAAAGTTAATGTAATAGCAATTCATATTAATACGATAAATATATTAATTTATAGACAGAATTATAATGAATCTAAAAGCCATTCAGGTGAAGCAGTCAGTCTGAATTGGTGAAATAATTTCCTAAACATTAATAAGATTCTTGATCAAAGGAAAAAACTGGCGTTAATTAATGTTTCCTGATAATTATTTCGTAAGTCATTAACGCGGTAAAAATACTTAATGCTTGAGTCTAATAATATGTTAAGGCCGAGGTCAGGAGGGTCAGGTGGGTCAGGAGGGTTCAGGAGGGTCAGGTGGGTCAGGAGGGTCAGGTGGGTGATGTGGATGAGGTGGGTCAGGAGGGTCAAGTGGGTCAGGAGAGTCAGGTGAGTCGGGAGTGTCAAGTGGATCAGGTGGGTCCAGAATTAGGTCAGGAGGTCAGGTGGATAGATGGGCCAGAACCAGAGTGTGAGAGTGGATCCAGGTAGGTCAGGAGTGTGAGGTGGATCAGGTAGGTGAGGTGAGTGAGGTGGGTCAGGAGGTGAGGTGGGTCAGTGGGTCAGAGGGTCAGGTGGGTCGGGTAGGTCGGGTGAGTCGGGTGGGCCAGGTGGGTCAGGTGGTTTCTTTTTCAGTTAACTTTCAGGTCTGGTAAAGATTTGTTGGTGGGGTTGACGACCAAGAAACAACAGGTCCTGAGAGAGGCAGTGACGTGATACCTGGTGTACAGTAGGTTGTCTCAGACCCTACCTGGACACATGTAGGGCGAGGGGAGGGGGTGTGGAGCATGGGAGGTGGAGGAGCAGAAGAGGTGGGGAAGCAGGAGGTGGTGGCGAGGAAGCAGAGGAGGCAGGGGCAAGGAAGCATGAGAGGAGGGCAAAGCAGGGGAGGCAGGGGAGGAGGCAGAGGCAAGGGGGGAGGAAGCAGGAGAGGGGAAGGAGTCAGGGTGCAAAACGATGATACAGGATTCAGAACTAAAGACTATTCCACCCACATCGTGTCAACACACCGTCTACCCTTATTCAATTTACAATAATTTAGGTAATTTATGAACGAAAAAATCACCGTATGAGCGTAAACATATGAAAGACATTATTAGGAATAATTTGCTATATTTTCCATTTTTACATATGAATTGAGTCGTGTCTTTTGATTTCGTTTTGGAGCGTCACTTTAATTTTTTTCTCTTCCTTTCATGTTGGTTCACAACATCTTTACTACACTATAAAAAAATTATCATCATAGTCTTGTTTTGTTTTGTGTTCTATTATGTGAAATGTTGCCAGAAGACGCAAAGAGAATTGTGTATTGAATGTGATATTTTGGCAACATTAAGACACACAATATTTGTCTGCCTGTCTGTCTTGTTTTGTCTGTCTTGTCTTTTTGTCTTGTTTTGTCTGTCTTGTCAACCTGTCTTGTCTGTCTGACTTGTTTTGTATGTCATATTTTGTTTATCCTGTCTTTATGCCTTGTTTTGTCTGTCTGTCTTTTTCTGTCTAACTATCTATCTAACTATCTAACTGTCTATGTATATACTTACTCATATCTAACACAACTTCATGGTGTTGAGACACATCTAGTTAAGCACTAAACCTACATTGTTTATATCCTTCAAGCACCTTTACTGCCATAAACACAAACCTTAAGATCACTACAAGTTGGAAAATTAACAAATAAGAGATCAAACAGTCTTATTTTTCCTCGATAATTGGGAACAAGACAAGATTATACCAACTGTTTATGACGAAGAAACTGGAACACGTACAGTACAGAACTAAACAAATAATGTATCGGAAATATTTTTTAACATTCAATGTCATCAGATCATTTTACGCTAACCGCTCACAGGATGAATATGGGTGCACAATAAACAAGCCGTTGTATGTGGCAAAATTCAAAAGCGTATCCCCGCCATCTTGACTACACACCACAGAACACCACACACACACACACACCACACCACACACACACCACCACACACACACACACACACACACAGATGATCAGTACGGATGGGCCTCTACCTGAGCCCTGACAGAACATTACGGTTGTACTAATTCGTCAGACCGCGGTGAGGAAGTATATGAGAGTGATTTGGGAAGTTATATTTATGTTCCATATAACATATTTATGGTTTATTAACCTGTGTGTCTGTGTGTGTGAAACCTTGAATTTGAATTTTCAATTTTGCCACATACAGCGGATAGTTTATTGTATCCGCTTTTTTGCACTCAGTAGCTCAGTCAATTCCCAAGTATAGAACTAAACACACAAATGTGCTTGAATGTCCCTCACGCAGGTGTGAATAACAGAGTGTGCGGCCAGGTGTATTGCCTCACACTGCTGTACTCACGCAGATGTGAATAACAGAGTGTGCGGCCAGGTGTATTGCCTCACTGCTGTACTCACGCAGATGTGAATAACAGAGTGTGCGGCCAGGTGTATTGCCTCACACTGCTGTACTCACGCAGATGTGAATAACAAAGTGTGCGGCCAAATGTATTGCCTCACACTGCTGTACTCACACAAGTGTTAATAAGTCAACCAGTATGTATTGTATGTATATATCCAGAGAACTCGTATAATTCCAGTATATAATGGATAGATGATAAGGATGAAAGTATTAATTATAGACGAAATAAATCCACTGAGTAATACTGGGGGAAGTGTTGTTAGTGTTATTATAGAGAGAATTATAGTAAATATTGAAAGTGTATAGAGAGAGGTGTAGTGAGGGTTCTGAAAGGGTAGGGGGTGGATGAAAGGGTAGGGGTGGATGAAAGGGTAGAGGATGGATGAAAGGGTAGAGGGTGGATGAAAGAGTAGAGGATGGATGAGAGGGTAGAGGATGGATGAAAGGGTAGAGGCTGGATGAGAGGGTAGAGGATGGATGAAAGGGTAGAGGATGGATGAGAGGGTAGAGGATGGATGAAAGGGTAGAGGCTGGATGAAAGGGTAGAGGATGGATGAAAGGGTAGAGGATGGATGAAAGGGTAGAGGGTGGATGAAAGGGTAGAGGATGGATGAAAGGGTAGAGGGTGGATGAAATGGTAGAGGATGGATGAAATGGTAGAGGATGGATGAAAAGGTAGAGGATGGATGAAAGGGTAGAGGATGGATGATAAGGTAGAGGATGGATGAAAGGGTAGAGGGTGGATGAAAGGGTAGAGGATGGATGATAAGGTAGAGGATGACTGAAAGGGTAGAGGGTGGATGAAAGGGTAGAGGATGGATGAAAGCTCGAGGTCACTGCCATAGTCAGACTCACTCATCGATCTAGGTGCTGGACATAACTTTTGGGTAATAATCATATTTTCTTTTACTATATTGAATATGATAATGACACACACACACACACACACACACATATATATATATATATATATATATATATATATATATATATATATATATATATATATATATATATATATATATATATATATATATATATATATATATATACATATATAATCACTATAGCTGAGAATCCATTTTGGCCATCCAGCTAAAATCCTCAGCCACCTTCAACTTTCTTATTTCAGGTTTGTAATACGTCTTCCAACCATCTAACCTGATCCCTGCCTTATACTTACTGTACACTTCCAGAAGCTCACATTATTTTGTCTCTTACATTCATTGCTCCACCGAACTCGATAATATCTTACACTTTTTTACATAAGCGTCAGATAGATTTGTGTCCATTATGTTTAATGTTAAGCCGTTGGTCTTGTGGATTTATGCACAACTAAATGATGAGCAATTATGAAGTTTTAGAAAATTTACGTTGTTTAAAAATGTGGTAAAATAAGAGATGAAAATAAATGAATTTTTACTTTCCAGTAATTGGTGGGCGGGAAGTTGCGACTGTGTCTTGCCAGCTGTTCCCTCCCTCTGAGTTGGTGTTAGGAAGCTCTCCAGCCGTATAACTTTACCCCAACACGCCTGACGACAAACCGGGTTAACAGAGCTGTGCTCATCCTCAGGTCTTTGCTGCATTATCTTGGCTGCCTGTACAAAGGTACGGGTGA
>NW_024725137.1:0-11639 GCF_018991925.1 Homarus americanus | reverse complement strand
TGTACTGACCCACCCCTGTGTACTGACCCACCTCTGTGTACTGACCCACCTCTACCTTTACCTGTCCAGCCCACCTATGGATAATTAGCTGTGGTCCCTTTATTTACACCTGGTCAAAATATCCATTGTTTATTCCACGTAACTATACTTTAAATGCCTAATTATATAACCTACATAACTAATTATAGACTCTGGGTAAATTACTATACATACCGCATTGCTAAATTATACGTCTTCAGGTAACATATATCCTTGAGAGAAAATTATATGTCCTATATAATACATAATATAACCAGGATTATATATCTTACATCACAATAAATATATATCCTACATGGTTAATCTTATATCCTAACAAATAATAAATCCTGGATAACTAATTATATATCCGAAATAAAATATAATACAGCTAAGACAGGTTTATATTATATGCCATTTAAATACTAACATATAATCCTGTGGCTAATTATATAAAATGATATGTTATTTCATTAGTGTTTCTTTGTTATGATACTAAACCGTATCATTGTTATAGCTTGTGATTATAACAGTTTGTTTTACCTTGTCTTTGTGTTTTCCTGGGTTATTTTTCTCAATTTCTTCCAGGAGTTTTTTTTTCGATTTATTTTTAAGTTTATTTGACATATACTTTTTGGTGTGAATTATTGACCTAGTCTTGTTGTTGTTGTTGTTGTACGTGTTGTTGTTGTTGGTGATGATGGTGTTGGAGGCTGTGGTGTCTTAGTGTGGTTAAGTGTTGATGGTGAGGGTAGAGTGGAATGTGAGGGTATGGTGGTGGTAGAGAGTGTGATGGTAGTGTGTGTGTGTGTGGTGGTGGTAGTGGTAGAGAATGTGGTGGTAGTGGTGGTAGAGAGTGTGGTGGTAGTGGTGGTAGAGGAAATTATAGTGGTAATAGTGCTGGAAACATATGGTAATAATGGTGGAAACTATCTCCATGGAGGAAACAAAAAAACGTATTGGCAATGATGGAAATTAAAAATAAACCCAAATTTCAACAATAATGCTGGAAATGTCACAAGTGTTGGCAGACGTAATTGGTGGCAGAGAAAGACAAATTTTGGTTGGCAATAGAGATCAATATATGTGGGAAATAAATACTACATCAAACACTAAATATTTTTTCATGCTTAAAATTCTCTTGAAAGTTAAACCATTGAAAAAAAAATAGTTTGAAGTCCAATTGAGAATTTTCGAAGGGTGTGGTCGTGGTTATTCATCCAACAAAGTCCAATTGAGATTTTTCGAAGGGTGTGGTCGTGGTTATTTATCCAACATCATTACGTGTTTAGGAAGAGTGTCCCTGATAAGACCCTGTTGTTGTTGTTGTTGACGGATGTGTAATTATCGATAGAAAATAACGCCATCCGGAAGATAATATTGACAACAAAGACAGTCAACAACAGGAACGCTGCAAACAGGGAAAGCAACAGAAGTATTTTGTTTGTTATTGTGAATCCTGTTGTCGTTATTGTGTTATTTTATGTATTATTATTATTATTATTATTATTATTATTATTATTATTATTATTATTATTATTATTATTATTATTATTATTATTATTATTATTGTTATTAGGCATTTCTGTGCTTCGACAAACTAAAGACACTCAACGCAAACACTGAAGTCAGTTTACACTCTTGACTATAACTATTACTGACAGTATAATGAGACTTAATAACTTCTCAAACGGCAGATGTAGAAAAGGTGATCGCTTGTTTTTTTTCTGAGTCATTCTGCAGACAATACTGTAGACGTAAGAATAACCAGGTATATTCACGTTTGGATTCGTGTTTTTGTACTTATGTAAACTGTAGTTTGTTTCATGTACTGTATGTTAGTGGTTAATAATGCTTGTAATAACCTTGTTTGTTTGTTCTTATGTTTGTTTATCCTGCCCGTGATATATATACAGACACACACACAGGACAGTGGTGGTTGGTCAGCGCCTGGTGTGGTTGCAGCTGCCTCGCCTGGAGCCGTATAAGACACGGGATAAGACCAACGACATTACCAAGCAATAACTTTCACTGTATCCACGATAATCTTCTCCTGTTATCTCCATTATTCCTTCGTTTTCTAAGTTGTGTGTTTTCTCCACAGGTAAGGCTCCCTGGCGGTGAACACTGGGTTCCTGAGGTGTGTTCCGGTGTGTCGTTGGGTAAAGTATTCATTATAGTCTGTTAATGTTGGTTTTTGAGAGCGGAGGGTTTCTTTTTGTAGGGGTTTCGTTGGTATTATTGATAAAATAATAATAATAATAATAATAATAATAATAATTAACGGTTTATTGAAAGTTTTGCAGCCCGAAGGTTGAAAATATACATTGGACAAAAATGACTTATTACATACAAAGACATAGGGTGGGTGGGTCGTTTAACAAAAGCTTTCATTATTGAAAGAAGAAGGAACATGAACTGAACACACACATTATATGATAAATGGGTGACTACATGTTACACTCACAAGATGTAGAAATGTAATCGTGGTTTTGTAATAATTTCCGTAATTTTTTTTTTTTTTTGGGGGGGTGGGGTATTTGCAGTAATAATTTTCTCTTGAGTAACACCCAAATATCTCTTAAATTACCCAATGGTTTATAGATTATTACACAAACTTGAGACAGTAATAACCATCTATCTATTACGCTGTGATATTAGTGACAGCTTTACGTTTTAATAAATGTTATCAAATCCTATGGTTGAGGGAAGATAATGGTAACCCTCTCGAATAGTTTTTATACATAAAACCGGAATCGTATGTAAAAAAAAATCCGATATCCGGTTTTTTCGTAACATTACCGAATTTGACGAATATTTTGTCTACTGTAACAGAGTCTCTTGGGGTTAGATTGTGAGCTAAACAGATGTTGATTTTAATGAAGGAGAAACTTGAGGAAATGGGAATAAAAATGAGAGATAAAATCGAATGAGTTTTAGAGCAGCTGGACACAGAGATGAAGAAAGGGGGGTTAAGGACCTCTGTGGCGGCAGTGTTAAAGATAAGTTATACAGATAAGACAAGAACAAAGTAACAAAGAACAAAGAGAGAAATACTGGAAAGTTGAGTGAAACAGAAAATCAGATACTTTGGTCATCTAATTAGGGATGACGTGGTGGGAAAACAGATATTAATGGCCAAGATCGATGGTAGGAGAGTCAGGGGGAGTGTAGAGACGAGGATAGATGAATTAAATTGAAAGCTGTGGTCCATGAAGAGATGCAATAGCAGGGAGGATTGGTAAAGACAGGCCTAAAACATTTGGAGATGTGGGCCGTGGTCGCCAACCCTCAGAGTGGTGGGCCGTGGTTAGCAATCCTTAGAGTGGTGGGTCGTGTTTAACTATACGAATAGTAGTAACCTAACCTAACCTATCCTAACCTAACTCTTGGTATTCAGTTAAGGATTACTTTGCTTGTGATGATGACGATGATGATGATACTACTTCTACTACTACTACTACTACTACTACTACTTTTTTTTTTAAAGTGGCCTCCAGCCTCCCCCAATAGCCACACCTTAGCCACCATTTAATTACCTTAATATTAAATATTCTAATACATAAGTAGCTATCCTATCTGTGTTAAATTAATTGAGCCGCAGATCTATGCGGCATTCAGTGACTGTAGCCTCATAGTCAATATCTGCAGCAGTTGTCGGAGTTGGGGCAGAAGCTCTCGTTCCCCTGAGGCAAAGCAAAGCCGACCGAAGGAGAGAGAAAGACAGTCGACACCTCATCCAGGCTGTAACATAACTTCTGGGCTGCTGCTTCTGTTCGGAGATCCACTCGGCGAGTCTGGCGTAGAAACATCTTGCACTTGGTCCCATCCCACCAGAGGTTGTGAACACTAGAGGAGAGAAGCTGCCTTGTGTAGGTGTAATGAAATGAAGAAAATACCTACTGCAAATATGATGAAGGGATGGCATCTTGAGGTTAATTGAAAGAGAACAATGGATAAATGAAAGGTGTGTTGGGGACTAGTGAGGGGCATAAAGCTAAGTTGATTAAAAAGCATCCAATATATTTCCAAGACGTCAATGATGTCAAACTAGAGAGCGAAAAGAGAAGAAACTACCACACGTTATCTTAAACAGACGTAAACTTTTAATAATGTAATATATTGTTCTTGGATACTGTTGATAAATCATATAGTATACCACTTTTAAGAAGAGAATTTGTATGGAGTTAATAATTGATCTATTTTCTAGATTATTAATTTTAAATAGTAACATGTTATAACCGATAGACACATGATATAGTGAAGGAATTTCTGCTATCTCATTAGGAGTTTGTAGACCTCAGTGTTATTATTCATGATTATCTTGCATAAAATCGCATCTTATGTTTATGACTGAGCCTATGAAATATAATGTGAAAATCATTCACAATATGTCAAATAAAGTGAAATTGAGAATTTCTGTCAAGAGTTTGAACAAAATAAAATTGGTTCCCGTTGAAAGTACAGATTATACTAAGGGATGTGTAAAGTCACAATGGTTATTCTATATGAAGTACTGTACTAAGAAGAAGAACAATTAAGAACAAAAGTGATGGAGAGGGGAGCGAAGCTGTGTCTGATGGGGGGTGGGAAAAGGACACATAGATGAGATGCGAGTCGGTAACTATTGGCAGATGACAGCGCTCTGATGGGTGATTGAGACGAATAATTACAAGTGTTACAGAATGAGTTTTGGAAGAAGAGGCGAACAACAGTAGGGAAGGTGAACAAAAGCAGTGATGAAAATGACTACAGGGAAGCTAAATGAAAATGAGTATCACTTCCAATGGCGATTTGATGTAAGAAGAGGCTACTGAAACCAAGAGAGGCTCACTGAGATATCTATGGAGAGAGAAATATATCGAAATAGACAAAGATACGATTATGTAGAGGAATGGCTGAGCCTACAATATTCTACGAGTATGAATGATGGCCTATGGAAGCTGGAGGAAAAATAAATATTGGAAATCGTGTGACCCAAGGGAATATCTTGAGAAAAAGATCTAAAGAATAAGAAAAAGGGTTAAATTAATACAATGATGGAAGCGAAAGGAATAATAAACACACACACACACACACACACACACACACACACACACACACACACGCGCGCGCGCGCGCGAGACCAGGATGTGAGAGAATTGGAAATGAGGGGTGAGTAAAATAGTATATACCTCAGAAGTAAATAATTAAAGAGGGGAAGGGGAAGAGGGAGGTAGAAAGATAGAGTGAGGAAAGTACTGAAATAGAGAGAGGGAACAGCAGCGACCGTACATGGATGGGTCGAGTGTCCAAGGGTTTATATGAGTGTTGCGGAAGTTTGATATAGGCGATATAGGAAACGATAGAAATAAGCCAATGGAACATTATAGAACATTGTTATAGGAGAGGAAAGCCATAGTAACACACAACTGGTAAGGTTAGGTGGAGAGAGGGCGTTTGGAAGGCAGGAAAATGAAGGGTATATCAGTCGTAGATAAAATAATGGAAAAGGAAAATAAAAATAACACTTCTTCCTAGTCATTTTTCTACTTGTCTCCCATTTGTTCTCTCTTCCTCTTCCCCCTTCTTCACTTCTATGTCTATCTTTGCCTTCTATATATATGTACCTTTCTCCTTTCCTTCTTCTTTTCAAATTTCCTCCCTTGCCTCCTCGTTCCACTGCACCTACTTCTTCCTCCCCCCTCCCTCCCACAATAGCTCTCTCGCTCTTTCTTTTTCTGTCTTTTAATTCTCTCCTCTTACACTCCTCCCGTCTCTCTCGCTTGCCTCTTTACTTTTTCCATTCAAAGTCATTCCTTAGCTCTCCTTCGCCCATGCTCGCTCTCACACTTACTCCCACTCTCTCTCTCTCTCTCTCTCTCTCTCTCTCTCTCTCTTTCTCTCTTTCTCTCTTTCTCTCCCCTTTTTTTATTCTCCTTCTTTTACACTCCCTCCCTCCCTCCCTTCCTCCCACTTTCCTACTCGCTTCTCTGGTTCACTTTTCCTTCTTACCTCTCCGCCTTCCCTACTAGCTAACTTACCCTCATTCTTTCCTTCATTTTGTCTCTTTCCTCTTTTTCTTCACACTACACAACCCCTCTCTCCTTCCCTCCCTCCCTCCCGCCCTCCCTCTGATTCATGCTCTGTCTCTTTTTCTCCCGTGTCTCTGTTTCCCTCACTGTCTCTCTCTCTCTGTCTGTTTCTTTCTAACTCTACGTTTTACTCTCTCTCTCTCTCTCTCTCTCTCTCTCTCTCTCTCTCGTGTTTCTTCGTTTACGCTAATGGAAATGCGGTAACCACTAAAATATATGTATACATAAAATATACATATAGTGTTATAATGTTTCCCTCTTTTATTGCTCTTCGTCCCCTTCTCTTCTTAGTGTGTGTTTTTGTCAATTTTTTTCCTTTCTCTCTCTATATATAAAGCCATAAACATCCTTCTATCGGCCTTTCTTCCATGTTGATCTTATATTTTATCGAAACAGAATGTGAAATATGGAGAAGCTCAGCCAGTTCCGTTCCAGAGTTAAGAACTACTTGTGTAGACAGACGTGTTCTAACAGGACCCACGAGAGGATTAAACATGTATAAAATGAGACGTGGAATGGTATTAGCTGGAGGAGTTTTACACTTACGACGGACTATAGGCTACAGCTGAAGGATATACGCAAACCATATACAAATATATCTTGGCGTTTGTGGTAAAGGTAATAACCATCATCAGAACCATCTATAGAAATAAGAAACAACATTGTTCAGAAAACGAAATGCTTTGAAAAAAGATGAACAGTGAAGTCAAATGCATTTATGGTAACAACGGGCACTTATAATAAAATACTATCAAGTCAACTGAGGATGACTACAGAGGTCCCCGTGTGAGTGACAGTGTTTCCCGGCTCTTTTTTATATATCCTTCATTTCTAAAATATTTCTCCAGTAGAAACAAAAACTTGTGAAAAAATCTTTTATCGTGTGATTCTCTTGGCGAAATATACCCCGGTATTCAGGTCTGTAATACGAAAACGTAAAATTTGAAGAAAAAAAAAGTTGAATAGAACGGGATAGAATTTTGATTACAAGTATCACTACATACCGTACTTATTATTTTATTGTAAGTTTACGGGATCATTGAAAGGTACTCAGTCAGAGGAGCTCAGGTGTGTGGGAGACGTTGTTGGCTGCGTGACGTAGTCCACCTGCAACAGCGCCGGGTGGAGGTAGTGTGTGCGGGCGTGCGGGCGGGTGGTTAGTGTGGGTGTTGGGAGGTGGGTGGGAACGGACGGAGTCGTACCTCTACCCGCGACAGGCGCCCTTGAGCAAGCAAAGGACTCTTGTCTATGTCTTTGATGTCAGCATTTCCGCACGGTGCCTGAGTTTTACCAGGAGCAGTGTTTAAGTCTTGCGATAACTAGTTGACGGATGCTAACATCGGTGACTGACGACAGGCTGACGGAAGACGACATGAAAGACTAACTTAGCGCTCTACACTCTTATTATTCATCCCTACACTGAGTCTCCAGTCAGCTAACCATGCTTCCTCACCCTGCCTTAAGTGGGGTGACATCCATGACAGTATTAGTGGAAGCGTAGTGTGTGTGTGTGTGTATGTGTGTGTGTGTACATGTGTATGTACTGGGCCATGTACTGTACGTCATTCTCTGTATGATAGTGATGGAGGTCCATCGCCTTAACATTAATCCAGGGTCCCGGCGGCGCTAGACGGTGGTACGTAGTTCGTCATGCCACCGCCAGGGGGTCTACTATCGGCCTTTTCGAAGGCCTATTTATGTTATATATGGTGTTTTTTCTTTTTTCTTTAATAATTCATATGTTTATGCAGTTTTTCTCAGGATATGTTTGAATTTATACTCAAATAGCAGAGCTAGAGTTGTTGTTTACAAGTTACAACTGTTGTGTGTGCGTGTGAAAGATTTAGGAGTAATGATAAGTAGGGAAGAGGGGTAACAAAGTACCTCACTTGGAATAAGCAGTTCAGTTCTGGTCACCGTACTACAGAATGGATACAGAATCCCTAGAATTAATTCAGAGGAAAATGACAAGACTAATAATCCAGGGTATTACGAACCTTGAATACAGAGGCAGATTAAAGCACATAAATTTGTACTCCCTGGAGAGACGTAGAGTGAGGGGCGATATGATCGAGGTGTATAAATGGAAGTCAGGAAACTCGTACAAATGGTTTTAAATAAGACAAATAGCGCTGCAGTGTGTGTGTGTGTGTGTTGCCGCTGATATATTACAAAGACATAAGTTGATAAATAAGTTGTATATACACTAACTCAAGATAAGGAAGCAATCGTCGTACAAATGATAATGTAAATAAAAAGGAACAGGAACACTTTGGTAAAAGAAGAAATACTTGGAACATTTTTCTGGTTGTTCCGCCTCAATTCCAACTCGCATCAGCTTTGACTATATATTACATTATTTGTTTGTTGTGTCTCGTGCATAAGGAAAGCTGCTTTTATCGCGCCTTTCAGTTGGAAAATCAGCGCCTTTGTATTTCTTACATCATCTATTTTATGTAATACAGATTCACGTATAAACATATTATTGTTATGTATGTAAAATATATTTTTGTGTTGGCATAATTTTCATCTGAATTATGAGAGAGACAGACAGAGACCGAGAGATACACACAGACAGACAGAGGCCAACAGACAGACGGACAGAGATAGTCAGACAGACACAGAGACATTCATACAAGAGAAAACACAGACAGGCATAGAGCGACAGACACACAGAGATAGACAGACAGACAATGATAGGCAGACGGACAGACAGGCAATCAGAGTGAGAAAGGCAATCGGGCAGAGACAGCTAGAGAGACAGAGACCGATATTGTAAGAAAGACAAACACACAGAAACCGACAGACAGACAGACAGAGTGTTTCTGCCCGTCTGTCTGACTGTCTCTGTCTATCTGTCTCTTTCGTCTGTGTTAGTCTCCGTCTCCGTCTCTCTGTTTCTGTCTGTCCCTCTCCTTCTGTCTGTCTGTCTGTTTGCTGTCTGTGTGTGTCTCTGTCTATCTTTCTTTGTTTCTCTGTGTCTGTCTCCGTCTGTCTCTGTTTGTCTATCTGTCAGTCTCTTTATGTCTGTCTGTCAGTCTCTGTGTGTCTGTCTGTCAGTCTCTGTATGTCTGTCTGAGTGTCTGTCTCTGTCTGTCTATTTCTGTCTCGGTATGTCTATGTCTTTCTCTCATTCGTTATCTGTCTGTCTGACAGTCTCATTTTGTCTATATCTGTTTGTCTAACTGTCTTTGTCCGTCTGTCATTTGGTCTGACTGTCTCTGTCTATCTGTCTGTATGTCTGTTCTATCTTTATCACTTTGACTATATGTCTGTCTGTCTGTATGTCTTTCTCACCCTGTCTGTCTCTCTGTCATTCTTTCTCGCTCTGTTTGTCTTTCTCACTCTGTCTGTCTTCTTCACTCTGTCTGTCATTCTCACTTTGTCTGTCTCTGTCTGACTGTGTGTCTGCGTCTTTCTCTGCCTGTCATATCTTTCTCACAATGTAGATCCCTGCCTGACTGTCTATCTGTATGTCTGCCTCTGCCTGTCTACCTTTCGCATTCTGTCTGTCTGTCTGACTATCTCTGTCCGTCTGTCTGTTGGTCTCTGTCTGTGTGTGAGTGTCTCTGCCTGTGTGTCTCTCAGTCTATTTATCTTTGTGTCTCAATATCTGTCTGTTTGTCTGTTTCAGTTTATGTCTGTCTGGCAGACAGAGACAGACAGACAAAGACAAATACAGATAGAGATTGAGACAAACAGACAGAGATAGAGATTGAGACAAACAGACAGAGACAGACAGACAGAAACAGACACAGACAGAGATTGAGATACAAAGACAGACAGAGACTGAGACACACACAGACAGAGACCAACAGACAGACAGAGACCAACAGACAGACAGAGACCAACAGACAGACAGAGAGATTCCTACAAGTTGTTATTATTTCTTCTTTTACCAAAGTGTTCCTGTTGCTTAACAACTCAATCAGATACGTTATGGTTACGTGGTGAGTCAAGGGACAGTTGTCTGTTTCAGTTTGGGTGACAGCGGTCGAGCCTGAGAAGAGCGCCGGACCTTTTTATTTACGGCGATTCCTTCTTTATCTTGAGTTAGTAGCCAAGATTGGCTGTAAAAGGGCCACACACAGCGTCAATACAATTGTAACTCTGCTATTTGAGTATAAATTCATACAAATCCTGAGAAAAACTACGTAAATATATGAATTATTAAAGAAAAACAACAAAACCAACAAATGTAACATAAAAGAACCTTCAGAAAATCCGACAGTAGACCCGTGGCGGTGGCCTGTAGCACCGCCGGGACCAGGTCGAGGCTGGGCCCAGCCAGTTGCTCACAACTGATCACTCGGGTATGGAAGTGCTGTATGGTAGTGTGGTGTGGTGTAGGGTAGTGTAGTGTGCTGTGGTGTAGGCGAGTGTAGGGTAGGGTACTGTAGTATGATGTTGAGAGGAGAGGGGGTAGGGTACTGTAGTATGATGTTGAGAGGAGAGGGGATGGAGGTATCCCTTTTCGCCTTTTTTATTTACTTAATCTTTATCCCTTTTGTCTCTCTCTTCCCTAACCTTTATCCAGCCCTATCGTTCTTTCTTCTTTATCCATATTCCTTCTTTATCTTTAATATTCATCTCGTTATGCTTACTTGTCTCTCAGCGTCTTGAAACTCGTGTGTGTGTGTGTGTGTAATAATAATAATAATAATAATAATAATAATAATTAACGGTTTATTGAAAAAATTCTGCAGCCCGAAGGCTGAAAATATACATTGGACATAAATGATTTATTACATACATTGGTGGTTTAACAAAAGCCTTCATTAGAGAAAGGTAAAGGAACATACAGTGAACATACAGATTAATGTAGGTGTTGAACAGCAAACTCGTAGTGTAGTAACTCCCTCCCAGATGGTGTTAGGAGGAACTCACGTGGTGTAGTAGTTCCCTCAGATGGTGTTATGAGGGACCTGGCGTGGTGTAGTAATTCCCTCGCAGATGGTGTTATGAGGGGCCTCACGTGGTGTAGTAATTCCCTCACAGATGGTGTTATGAGGGACCTCACGTTGTGTAGTAATTACCTCACAGACGGTGTTATGAGGGACCTCACGTGGTGTAGTAATTACCTCACAGATGGTGTTATGAGGGGCCTCACGTGGTGTAGTAACTCCCTCACAGATGGTGTTATGAGGGGCATCACGTGGTGTAGTAATTACCTCACAGATGGTGTGATGAAGGACTTGACGTGGTGTAGTAATTCCCTCACATATGGTGTTATGAGGGACATGTGGTGTAGTAATTCCCTCACAGATGGTGTTATATGAGTAAGGTTTGGTCCCTGGCCTTCCTATCGTAGACGGATTAACACATCGGTGGTTGTTGTTGGGTCTCGCGGGCCGTTATCACTGGGTACCTGGGACCTCTCTGTGTGAAGGTTAACTTGGGTACGACTGTTACTGTTGAGTTGTTCTCACGGACTTAAGCACTGTTCACCACTGTTCACCTCTGTTTAACACTGGTTCCGTTCCTTTCCTAAATGAAATTGTAACTTCTGGCGAGAACTTGTTGATATTCCGGTGGGGAGGAGGGTTC
>NW_024725136.1:0-9818 GCF_018991925.1 Homarus americanus | reverse complement strand
TAAATGATGATGAGAGTTACATCAATGGAGACGATGAATAGTAGCGATGATTTGAAAAGGAGGAAATCAGAAGATGATATGATATATAATAAAATGGAAGAGTATATATTAATTTATTTGAGAGAATAAATTAATAATTCAATTCATTTCATGAATTTGCATGATCTCATCAATGATGAAGGAGATGGGATAGCTGGCAGGTTCCTGACAGTCTTATCTCTGACTGATAGTGGAAGTAGTGTCCCTCTCTCTCCCTGTTTCACCTCTAATTCATCCTTTCTCATTCTCTCTCCTCTCTGTCTTTAGCCTTAGTTCCTGTTGTCTTCCAATCCCTGTTTTAGCATAACCTTCCTTCCCATCTCTCAATATGCGTCAGATTAGTTTCCTCTGCCTGCATAAGTATAAGTAAGCACTTAAATATATGTACACTATGTGTATGCATGTCTCACACACACACACACACACACACACACACACACACACACACACACACACACACACACACACACACACTTATACAGTTGCACATCTTACACATCTCAATTACTGTATACCACTATATCAAGGGTCAATATCTTAGGGCTTCTATTTCTCCCTCTCCAAGGTTCCACACTATAATCTGGGACCCCAAAGCCCCTCACACACCCAGATTCCTCCCCATGCACCTGGGTCTCACTCCCCAGGAACCCGGGGTCCCATCCGCACCCCACTCTCTCTCCCACACATTATTCCCTCCCCACCCACACCTCACTCCATTCTCCTCCTCTCCCCACGACACTATTCTCCCAACACGAACATCTCCCCACAGCTAAAAGGCTCCCCTTCGTCCTCCCCCTGTTGCAGGGCATCAATCCTTTCCTCTCCTCATCTTCAATCCAGATGTTTTTCCTCGTTTCTTTCATATATTTCCAGCGGAGATCTTATACTGTCTTGCTCCAGAGCCATCAACTCACACGTCAAAATGTCTGTTAGTCCCTCTTCGTTACATCTTCTGACTGCGGCCTTCACTCCTTTTCACCGTCCTCTCACCACTCCTTTCTCCCATAGACACATATGTAATTGAATCTATACTTTGTCATATATTATCGGTACCAAACTGATTTGTCATAAATATTGGTACCAAATCATTTGTCATATATCGGTACTGAACTACCCACATACATTACCGGTACCAAACTACCTGTCATACATTACTGGTACCAAACCATTCGTCACATATATTACTTGTACCGAACTGCCTGTCATATATTACCGGTACTAAACTACTTGTCATATATTACCGGTGGGCCTGTCATATATTGTTTCTTCGGTACCAAACTACCCACACAGACACACAAACCACCTGTCATGACATTGGTAACCAAATCATTCCTGTCACTACAAGACACGAAATTAAACTACCTGTCACATACACAATGGAAAACAAACCACCTGTCATACATTATCGGCACCAAACCTGTCATACACACAATACGGTAAATTAAACCATCTCATAAACCACACTTAGTCCGATATACGAGATACATCTCCATTCCCAATCCTCTTGGATGATTCAACACCAATTCCACCCCACTCTTCACATTCCTATTCCATCATTCCAGACCATCATCCCCATCCCCTCCTTCACAGTGGTTTTGATTCCAGAACTGTCCAGAATCCTTATATAGGGAATCGAAGCCGTGTTCTTTAAGTCTGGGATCTCTTCTTTTCTTTCGTCCGAGCAGAGCAGGAGACCAGAGAAGGATCTCGCTAGTTTCCAAGGTTTTTTCAACTATAGTGCCAGCCAAAAAGCTGACGGACACAAAAAAAATTTCAAAAGTTTCTGTAAGATAAATTCTTCCTCGAACAGATGTGAGAAAGCATTAATCTGTCTCCATTTCAGTGTTACGACAAACAAATAAATTCAAAGGTTCGTAAATTAAAGAATCACCCTTAATAAATGATGTAAACGTATCAAAGATGGCGCAGTGTACCGGAGAGACGTTCAAGCAAGACAGGCTCTTTTCATCTTCTATTTCTTTTACGGGATCGTCTACACGAAACTTTAGGGTCTACATGAGGTGTTACACGACGCGCCAATGATTTTTTTAACATTGTTTAGGAAGGTCACCTTGGGGTCACAGCCGACATGATGGCACCAGGTCTTTGGGATCCATCATATACAATTTTTAAAAGGTTGACATTATTGCAAGATTGCTTCTGAACCTTCACTCATGTAATAGAGAAGCCACGAACAAGCTTTCAAACCCTGAAATAACTCCATATGGACAAATATAATTCAATGAAAACCTTAATTGGAAGAAACGAAAACAATTAGTAGGAACTCGAGAAAAATTTAATTTGTAAGGGACCACTTGAGCCTTGGGCGGAAGAGTGTGTCATCACGTGAACCACGGTCGATGGGACCAACTGGTTCGTCACCCACTGGCAGATAACAAGACATCGAACCTTGAACTCTTTTAAAGCCCACGGCTCCCCTAACTACTCCCCCAAGACGAATTAGAGAGAGAGAGGGAAAATGAAAAAGAGTGAGAAAGAGAGAAGGGACTATCTTACACAGTTACAGGAGTGAGAAAGACTTAATTCTGACCTTGCCTCCTCCCCCCTTCTCTCCTCTGTCCAAAATCTTCCTCCACGCCTCCCATCACACATCTCCCTCTTATCTACCGTTTCTCTTCCCACCCCAGTTTATCTTGCTTCTATTCACCTCTATTTCTTTATCTGCTGTTTCATCTTCCTTCTTAACTTGATTTCTGCCTTCTTTGTTCTCCTCCTTCACTTTCATTGTCAATTCCTTTCTTTATCTTCCATTTCTATGTTGCATTTTCGTCAGCTCCATTCCTCACACTTTTATCTTCACGGCCTGCCTGCCCACGGCTTTCTTCTTCTGTTCTCTCCAGTTCTTCATCCCAGTCACTAGAGACTGCTTCCTACACCACTACCCTTTTGCCTTTGACCACAGGTGAGATACCTTGAAAAACTCGTAAGTTAATCTGTGTCACCAATACCTGGAGTTAGGAGACTGTCCCTAATAGTGTATTTAATCTATGACAAAAAATACTGCTAGGTATTACATAGGAGATGATTTTGTCCTATGACTCTACTCCAACCGATAGTTATATGCGATTTTTTTTTTTTCTTTCTGTGTCGTGGAAATTTGTCGAATGAGTTTTTGAACGAAATTTGAACCATCTCTCAACGCTTACCCACTCTTTCTTCCGCTTTTTTTCTACGTTCATATTTCACCTTCTTCTGTTCCTCTTTAGTATCAGTTTCCTCTTCTCTTTCGTTGCTCTTCTGAAGACTTCTATTGTATTCCTCCTTACCGGTTTGTATCTTGTCGGTCATGCGCCATGGTCCCTCCTCACTCCACCCTTTACCTCCCACGATCACCAGGTGTGTGGCAGGCGGCGGCAGAGGGGCGGCAGGCGGGCGGCGGCGAGATCACTGGGGTGAGTCGCTGTTTGCCCACTGTCACACGGACCGTTGTCCACCTTATTTTATCGTTCCCGCAGGATTTCCAACTGAACTTTATCCGGGTCAATTTATCGCTTTCTCAACAAATTTCAGATGTGAGGGGGACCATGAGGCGGGGGTCATAAATTCCGGCTTTGAATCTCTCTTTACAATCGATGTCTCAATGTCTTGCAAGTTTTCCCTGGCTATGTTCAAACATACATTATACACGTGATGCAGAAGGACAAGGCAACACATTATTCACCATGCTGCTGTTGTGTTCGGGATCATGACCACACACGATCCCAGGGACTTTTAAGACACGTGCTGGGGCTATACGTTCTCGTGTCCTGTAAACAACATGCTATTGATCTAATTTGTCTGCCATATAACACAGCTTTAGACTCGAACCTCTAATGGGTCTCGAAGTAATTTTTTCCACTCATATCTTCTGTATCACCATCATCATAATTACACTTTAATATTTATTTATCACTTTTATCACTTTATCATTACTTAATTATCATCAACACCACTACTCACCTTCTTCTTCTTTAACAATCCAATTTATTTTTGTTTTGCCTCTTCTTTGTATAACGTTTTTCTTCCTTCCTTCCTTTCTTTCTACTTCCTCCTCTTCAATACCCTTCCATTTTTTTTTATACTTTCCACTTCATTCCTATTTCAGTTCCTTCAGGTTATCTCTTCTCTTCTCTCATCATCGCCACCCTTCTTGAGACTATCCTTCCTCTCCTGGATCAATTCATTCTCTTCTTCCTTCTCTCTCCCTTACTACCTCCTTCCACTCTTCCTCATTCCCTTCTTCTATCTCTTCCTCCTCCTTCTCCCTACCTAGTCTTCTTCTCCTTCTCCTTACCACTAATATCTCTCAGTGCATCAACACCACAGTCATTACGTCATCATCTCCTGAATTTCTCTTCACCTGTATCCATCTACCCCTCACCCCATCACTCTCCTCCTTCACCCACCTCCTTCACCCTCCCTCCTTATTCCCTCTGCAAACATCTGTTCTCCTGAGTCCAAACTATTTCCAGTGGTGAGAACCGAGGTTTTGGCGACACTGGAGATACTGGACCTCTCACCACACGACTCTCTGATGTGTGTTGAGACGACTCTGTCTGTACCAGTGATTCCTTGCCTCGAATGAGAACTGTCACTTATCTGACTTACTTTGACCATGAAGAGCTCGTACACGGCGCAGATGGAGTGATAACGTGATGCCTTGTTCCTTACAGAGCATGGTGGTGGCCAGGATCATGGCCAGCAGCAGGAGAGGCCAGTCTGTGGCCACTTCCGCCCTCGGGGACCCTCACCTGCATTGTTGTCGCCCTGAGTACGCCACTATGCCCCAGGAAGAAGACCCACCACACCTAAGTCACTCAGTAAGAGAGAGAGAGAGAGTGTGTATTAGTAACTTCCTCTAAGAGTCTAAGAAGATTAATAATATGAAAAAGATCACACACAGGGTACAAGATGAAGTAGAAGCTCAGTGCATATAAACAGGAACTGGTAATCTGTAAACATTCTAGGTGAGTAAGAAATACTTTGTGACGATAAAAAACAATAACGACCATCATATACCAAGGTAATATCAGTATACATCCTGAAAATGAACAATGACTATGGGGCCTAAACCTGAAATAAAAGAATTACCAACAATCACATCTACAGGAGCAAACTATAACGAGCTATTCCTTGATGTTATCTATTGTTGTCCAGAACACCAATTATCAAATGACAATTCACTGTCGTTCTGATCGTTTACTTTTACAATAATACACACAAGGTAAACACTGTGTGCTCAGTCCTCCGGCCCGACGTATATACATAAGGTCATTTTTATAACACTAACTTGAAGCATAAAAACAACTCCATCAGTAAAAATTTTGGCAATATTTATGTTACGTAGAAAAGACAAATAGCTATTGATAATAACGAGGTACCAAGCAGTAGAGCAGCTGCACACACACACACACACACACACACACACACACACACACACACACACACACACACACATTATAATTTACATCTAAGACAAATGCAGACAAATGCTGTATACCTACAAACAAATTCAAGATTCACCTGACACTTTGGTAGAAATCCTCACATTATGGGCGTTAATACAGTGTATCCTCTTGTATACAGTGAGCTTTATGTCCTGACACTAATAAGGACATTTGGCCAGGCTAGTTAATCCCTAGGGCCGAAAACTAGAGTCCTAATATATCTCGTCTTTGTCCAACACACTCATGGGACCAACACACTGACCAACACACTGGGACCATCACACTGGGACCAACACACTGGGACCAACACACCTGTGGGACCAATACACCGTGGGACCAACACACTCGGGACCAACACTCTGGGTCCAACAAGAGGCACAACAGCATCGAACAAAGTCATTACTTGCAAGCAGCTATGTCAACAGAAGGAATGGATCACGACCTCTCTGGCAAACAAGCAAACACGACAGACTTGCATGAGCTTCTGATCCTCCTCCTCCTCCTTTTCTTCCTCCTCCTCCTTCCTCCTTTTTCCTCCTCCTCCTCCTCCACTGTTCTCCTCCACCTCTACATCTTCCACTTTCCTCCCTCCTCCCTATTTCTTTTCTTTTTCCCCTTCCCTTATCTCTGTGTCTCCTTCATTTGTCTTCCTCCTCCTTTTCTTCTCTTTCCCTTCACTCTTTCTGTCCTCTTCTCCTTTCCCATCTCTCACCTCAGTTAGATCTCTGAGGACAACCAAACATGTATAAATTCTTCACAGTTTAAAGGAATCGCTTGCAATTATAAATCAACTCATGTATTGGAACACTTCTGTTGACCTGGAACGACTTGTTAAACTTGTATAGTATTGTATTGTATGTGTAATTATACTGAAATGTAACGCTGTTCATTTTATATAATTTACCCCCCAGTGCTGGATCCAGTGATTGGATCTGTTGTCCACACTAGTCAGGACAGTTGTACCTGACCCGCATCGAGATATTAAAGTCGACCAGAACTCCCCTGTTTGTTTAACCTTGACTGACCCGGAATGATTTTGACCTGGAACGAGTCTGTTGACCCAACCATCAATCTTGAACTCAACGACGTTTTAACCCACAATTGACCTTCACAATCCTCCCTTCCTCCCTGCTCCTCCTCTTCCTCCCACTCCAACACCGCTGCTGCCTGCATCTGTTATGTTAATTAAATACCTCTGCGGAGGTGAAGAGGAACGGGAGAGGGCAAGTGGGAGAGAGCAAAGGGAGAGAGAGCAAGTGGGAGAGAGGGCAAGGGAGAGAGAGGGCAAGGAAGAGGAGACCAAAGGGAGAGGGGCAGGGAGAGAGAGGGAAGTGTGGGAGAGAGAGGGCGAAGTGGGAGAGAGGGCAAAGTGGGGGAGAGGGCAAGGGCGGGAGAGAGAGCAAGAGGCTGGGAGAGAGGGCAAAGTGGGAGAGAGAGACCAAAGTGGGAGAGAGAGGGCAAAGTGGGAGAGAGGGCAAAGTGGGAGGGCAAAGTGGAGAGAAGCAAGAAGTGGAGAGGGCAAAGTGGGAGAGAGGAAATGTGGGAGGAAATGTGGGAGAGAGAGGGGCAAAGTGGGAGAGAGGGCAAGTGGGAGAGAGAGGGAATGGGAGAGAGATAATGAGGATATATGACAGAAGAGAGAGAGATATGAGAGATAATATGACAGGTAGATAGAGATAATGAGATATAAGACACAGGGAGAGAGAGATAGTGAGAATGGCAAAGCAACGACCTGAAACTTCTGGAAATAAAAACGGAACAATAAGATATTTGTCTATTTTAAGTCTCTTCGCTGGAACACTTATTGATACGGAACATGAGTAAAACGGAACACGAAACAATTGCAATGGATGGCATACAACAGCTGTCTCCCACCACCGAGCACTAAGTCACACACCTGTTGACCCCCACATCTGTTGACCTCCACACCTGACAACCCCCACACCTGACAACCCCCACACATAACCCCCATACCTGATAACCCCAACAACGGCGGCCCCCACAGGCGACTCCCACCTGGCGACCCCCACACCCTGACCCCCCACACCTGACGACTCCCACACCTGGCTGACCCCACCTGACTTGACCTCCCACCTGACAACCCCACACCCTGACGACCCCCACACTGACGGCTACACCCTGACGACTCCCACACCTGACGACCCCCACACCTGATGACCTTCCGAGGACCAGAGGACTCCCAGAACGACAGACTAGAGGCTCACAACTGATAGCATCCATCAGTTTGTTTATACGGGCCAAATCATACATCAAGTCTGGTTACTATCAGCCCGATAGTACTGGATACTACTGGTTGACAGACAAATAGACAAACAGATAGACATATATACCGACTGATACAGACAGACAGACAGACAGACAGACAGACAGACAGACAGACAGACAGATTGGCAGGCATGCAGAATTATAGACAGAAGGATTGACAGTCATACAGAACAGATATACAGACAGAGATAATAGACAGACAATGATAGCTAAATAGACAGTCAGACATACAGTATAGCCACAGACAGACATACAGAGAGACAAACACAGAAAGACAGACAGCCAAACAGAGAGAGAGATATAACCAGACAGAGACAGAGATAGCCAGACAGACAGAAGATAGAGAGAGACAGACAGACAGACAGACAGACAGACAGACAGACAGACAGACAGACAGACAGACAGACAGCACCAAGACCCTAAATAAAAGTCAGTCAAAGGAAATGCTAAGTGAAACGTGAAACACAAAATAAAATAAATGAAAAAACAATAATAACAATAATAATAAATGAATACCAGAGAAATATATCTTACGGAACTTTAAAAATAATCTATTTCTTGATCTTACAAATTTCCTTTGACGATTTATTTCTGTATCTTAAATTTACTTCATGTTATAGATATATTTTTCCTAAGATTTCTTCCTCAAACATGTGTCTTGGTCTTCAACTTAGTGAGAGATATATTTCACCTCTCCAATTGTCTTAGAGATATATTTCTTCAACTATAACCACTTTATTTTTATACATTTCAAGTCCCACACGCTTTTAAATTGGGATATTTTTCTTGACGTTAATTTTCTTATTGAAATATATTCCCTCGTTATATATTTTTTTTTTTTTTTTTGTAATGGATATATTTCTCATGTCAGGCTTTTTTTTTCCCCCTTCATCTAACAGTCAACGCACACAACTGAAGCTAACAGCCAACGCACATAACGGAGGCTAACAGTCAACGCATACAATGGAAGCTAACAGTCAACGCACACAACAGAAGCTAACAGTCAACGCATACAATGAAAGCTAACAGTCAACGCAGATTTATGAAGACAAACAGAGGTTCACAATCAACGCATTTTGTTTAGATACTTTCACGCGTTCACCCACAGGTAGTCAACGCACATTATCTCTTGGCGTTCAAGACCGAGGGAAGAATCCAAGAGAAGGACCCGAGAAAGTGTTTCAAGGGACCCGACCCGAGGGCCCGACGGGAAGAACCTAAGAGGGCACACCGAGGGCCGGAAGGAAAGGACCCGAGAGGTGCTCCCGAAGGCCCGAGGGATAGGACAGTTGAGAAGGTCCCGGACAAGAAATGGCCATCCCATAATTCCAAGCAGAAAACGTAGGAGAGGAATAAATATTGAGACGCTGAAAAGTCTCACAGGACAGTGGAGATAAGTGAGACACGGGGAGATAAGAGATAAGGGGGAGACACGGGGAGATAAGAGATAAGGGGGAGACACGGGGAGATAAGAGATAAAACACGGGAGATAAGAGATAAGAGCACTTGGGGGAGATATAGAGATAAAGGGGAGACACGGGAGATGGTGTAGTGAGATTTTGGGAGATAAGAGATGAGGGGGGCCAGGAGATAGGGCGGGGAGACACGGGGAGATGAGGGGCCAAGAGGCAGGAGATAAGAGATAGAGTGAGACGAGGGAGATAGAGATGATAAGTGATGAGGGGAGACACGGGAGACAGAGATAGAGTGAGACACGGGGAGATAAGAGATAGAGGAGACACGGGAGATAGAGATAAGTGATAAGGGGAGACACGGGGAGATGAGAGATAGAGTGAACACGGGGAGATGAAGAGATAGAAGTGAGACACAGGGAGATAAGAGATAGGAAGTGAAATTTGCAGGGAGATAAGAGATAAGTGATAGGGGGAGACACGGGGAGGTAAGGAAGTGAGGGGCACAGGAGAGAGACAAGTGAGAGACATGGGGAGACAGAGTATGAGGGGCAGGGAGACAGAGTGAGGAGACACGGGAGATAATTGAGACACGGGGAGACAAGTGAGAGACCACTACAGCAGAAGGGGTGAT
>NW_024725135.1:0-13895 GCF_018991925.1 Homarus americanus | reverse complement strand
ATCTGCAGGTAAGCAAGTCTATTAGGCATGACCCCAGTTTTGATGGCACTGCAAATCATGTAACCATAGTACTGGTCAGTACTCAGGTCGTCAATGAGAGTATGTGCAAGCTCAACGAGTGGAGGGCCAACTGTGATTTTTTCAAAGCTCGGATTTATTTTTAACTCAGTGGCAGAGTCCAGCATCTTGCCAAGAGGACCAGACCATCTGTTGTTTGAAAGAGTCTTGCCATCCAGCTCCTGGATCAGATGTCTGAGTGGTAACTCGTTGGTGTGGAGGTCACAAACAATCCAGACCAGCTTCCTCCCAATCTTCCGCTCTATCCACTGTATGACCCCCCCCCTTGCCACCCTGTGTTCGTGTTGGTGCTGTCCCTTCCAATGGCCTGCAGGGTCTGGTCTACGTTCCTCTCTCTGAGCCAGTTCACAATGTTATCTGCCACTATCTCAGCTGGTTTCCTGATGTCATCTTTCTCTGGAGTGAAATGCCACAAATATTTCCCTCCTGGTTCACTGCAGCAGGAGTAGTGTTCCTCCATCACCATGGCAGGGAACAACTTGTCAGAATCTCCAACTTTCATGAACACTTTAGTGTCATCCCTACTCCCATCAAAGAACAAACAATTGATTCCATTTTCTCTTATCCCCTTATCAAACTCCTCTTCTAGGTTACCGACAAGTTTCCTGAGCTCTCTCTTACTTTGTTATGGATTCATCACCAGGTGAACATCATCAGGTGTTATCAAACCACTGTCAATCCAGGCAGCTGTTGCTATCTCTGCAGTTTCTCTGAGACCAGTGCGGTGTCGCATGCTGGCCAGAGCTATGCTCGGGATATCTTTCCTATTTCGAATCTTATGCCTGGAAGGTTTGGGATCATTATTTTCTGGGTTAGGGACAAAGTCACCATTCTCCTGGTCAGCACTCGGATCAGCCATGGGGAAGTCATTAAACTCTGAATCAGCTTGACTCCAATCATCGGCTTTTTTTACCTCACCCTGGCCTTCTCAAGCCCTTTTTCCTCGGCAACTCTTCTCCTCTTCTGTCTTCCTCTGTGGCAGTCTCTCACTAATCTTCTTTCTGACTTGTTGGTACCGAGGCTTGAACTGAGCGTTAGCCAGAGGTACTGTGCCAAGACAGCTTTGGTCATATCACTGGCAATGTCTTTGTTTGTGTAAGTTCTTTGCTCTTTTCACTGACGGCTCTGATTAAAAACACCGTATCTCAGCATCTCATCGTAAGGCAACTCCGACTTCAGGAGCTCTTCCCTGACCCAAGATAAGGATCGAGAGATGGCTGGATTTGTTCCTCGTCCTGACACACAAGCAGCCATCGCAAAATATTATCAACTTATAAATGTACGAATTCCGAAACAGAAAAAAAATATTGTTAGTTGGGTTACAAAGAATGAAGTCAGAAAGCAATGTTCACTATTTAATTGTAATGCACTAATGCAGCTGTACGTTAGATTTTCGATAAATTTCACGCTAAAATTTACCAAGCAAAAGGTTGCAAAATATTGAAACTGAAATTATTTTCTGTTTATATACACTAAAATCTACCAAAAAAGTGATGGGCCATTAGTTTTAGCTGATCTTCCCTCCTATGACACACCCTAATGTCACAGCTCTTACAGTACAACTGCTTTGCCAACTACAAGGTAGGATCACAAATCCACAGACACTCCAAGGACCATGAGAAACCTTTTGCTATTTTCGTCGGCATGTCTGTGTTTGCTAAGACAAGAAAGAGGCAGCTCATCCATGCTGCATGAAAATGGGATCAGCATTTCATATGACAGAGTTCTACAATTATCAGCCCAGCTAGGAGAAGCAGCAGTTGTATGCCAGTACGTGGAAGATGGAGTGGTGTGTTCACCAATCTTGAAGAAGCAGTTGTTCACGACTTCAGCAGTGGACAACATTGACCACAACCCCACTGCGACTACGGCCAAAACGTCCTTCCATGGGACCAGTGTGTCCATCTTCCAACATCCAAGCCCTGAGCAGGCTGGTGAGGAGCGTGAGCCACTCCGACGGAATGCAGATACGATGGTCAAGAAAGTTCCTGAGGTTTCAGAGGCATTCACCAATGTCCGATCAGCTTATATTATGAAGAATCCCAATCCTCCCTTGGTAGCACCTCAGTCATTGCCAGCACCTGAGTCAATCCAGTCACACCTGCAGGAAGAGCATGCTTGGCTGGAAGAGGTCTTGCTCACTTAGGATGTGGCTGATGAAGTCTGCATCACGTGAGCAGCTCACCGTGCAGCACAGAAGAGGAGTTAGTCATTTGAAGTGAGCATTACGTCTCTGCTTCCCCTGGTTCGAAATCAGGCACACTCTGTGTCAATCATCAAGCATGTCATGGAAAAGGTTCGTGATACAGTGGCTTTTCTGAACCCAGGTTAGATCCCAGTCATAGCTGCTGACGAGCCACTGTATGCCCTGGGATCCTATACTTTCATGCTTTCACTGGCTGTGACGATGTGTCTGGCTTCCGTGGAAAAGGAAAGAAATCTGCATGGCAGACATGGAATGTCTGTGATGAAGTTTCAGAAAAATTCACCAACCTCAGCCAATGTCCAACAACAGTTGCTGATGTTGACCTGCAGAAGCTGGAAAGAATTGTTGTCCACATGTACGACAGATCTAGTGCAGCCACTGGTGTAGATGAGGCAAGACTAAATCTCTTTTCCCTCAAGCAGAGACCATATGACTCCATTCCACCAACCCAGGCAGCCCTCAAGAAACATGCAAAGCGGACCTCTCTCCAGACCCTTCACTGCCAAAGCCAGCCAGCCTGTCTCTAACCGTTGACGACTGGAATGCAAACGACCACCTCACTAACCATCACTTATACACTTGGGAAGCTCGTTCCAGACAACGCACCTTTCTGTTCCTCCCTACTCATCAGGGGTGACTCCTGATCAGAGGAGGCCCTGGTTGGGTGCTCTGTAACCGCTTCCTGCAGCGGACTTGGTCCGCGATCCCACTGGTGTTACTTGCACCAGTGGCTGCTTTCCCTTTAATCTTCCTTCTTTTTCGCTCTGTCCTGGGGACCTGCACCCTAGAGGTGTATTCGTGCTTAGGTCCCCCCTGTAACTGTTCACCTCCGCCCCAGGAGTTTGTGAACACGAAAGGGGGTAGGAGCAGAACCCATCCCTCCACCGAGCCCTCCTGGGTAACCGTGATCGTGCGGGTCCACCTAGGAAGGGGGTCGCATTCCTTAATCCCCCCACCCCCCCCGAACAGGTACACTATAAAGCTCACGCCTATAAGTGACCACTTATCAACAATAGGGAAGTAGGTTCCCCTAACGGGGCTTATGGGAGAGTGACACAGGAACCACTCCACGACCACTCGACCAGCAAGTGGCGGTGGGGAGTGCTGTAATTCTTGTGTTAGGTTGCTCGCCTGGAATAGGTAGGGTGCCTGTAACTTTCTTCAGGTCGCAACAAGACTGATGCCACGGAGAACGACCAAAGCAAATGACTGGGACAACTGGAAACAGGATACGGGCACGCTCCCTCCAGGGGGCGTATCCGAAAAACGCAAGGAGGAACTGGGCATACTATTATGTGCCCAGTTAAATATCAAATTCGCCGCCTTGATTGAAGCAAAGGACTCATTCATAGTCCTTTGCCTTGAAGAAAAGGACGTGGACAACATGCTCTCTGACGACTCAACAAAGAAATTAAAAGAACAGGATTTTGAAATAGTAATACCACCACAAATCCTTGCAAAAAAAATCTGTAGTAATTAAAAGGGTAGACAGGAACATACTGAACGAAACACCAAGCTACATTGCTAACAATATAGAAGAGAGGAACCCATGGGCTAGAGTTGAGGAGGTGGTGCTAATGCCTGGTGCTCTTACCATGATGAAAGTCAGGTTTGGAGAGATCTCCATGGCTCAAAAAGCCCTAGAGAATGGCCTCTGCATCTCCCACTACCACCAATCAAAACACCAAATTGAACAGGAGGAATTCTACTCAATAACACCGTGTTGGAACTGCTACAAATACAATCATCTAGCAATAAACTATCCCCAAAAAGATAAGATGTTCTGCTCTGAATGCGCAGCAGTGGGCCACACATTCAGAGAATGTAGCAACAGGGATAACCCCAAATGCCTGAACTGCAATGGGGACCACAGAACACTGGCAGCACGTTGTTCCACAAGGAAAGAAATAATTAGGAAACAGAGAAAAGGAAAAGGCAAACAAGAGGATAGAATCCGATCCTAATAAAACATATGCAGCAATTGCAAAGCTGCAAGACACCACCTCCAAAGTCTTGAAGAAAACCAAAGAAAACCCCCTCATGCAACCTACATACCTTAATTTGAGCGAAGGACTACCATTCACAATACTAACCACTATTATTCATGCACACATCAACAACATCGCAAAGCCAGGATCCTTTGGAAAAATGACCAGGGAAATTTTTTATGCCAATCTGCCGGAGGTGAAATTCCCAGACGACGCCCCTTTTAACAGAAGTATTTAAGAGTATTACCGTGATGGAAATAGACCCAATCAGCCAACCAGTCACACCACACCACAAATCATCAGATTCCACAACTCAGCAGACAGAGAAACCACAAACTGCCAAAGCTGACCCAACCAAAGTGAAAACAAGAAAAGAATCCCACACTGGCCATCGTGCCCCCCCATCTTCACCAACCAAAGTACAGGCAGCAGACCTAGGAGAAGAGATCGGTATCCGTCTCTACTCAGTTAACACACCACTTACAATATCAAGTGATAGACTTCTGCAGGAAATCAAGGCAGGCACAGTCAAATTCACCTACGAAGATGTCAGGGTAGAAGAATCCTACATAGAAGCGTTGAAAAATGCAGGACTAATAAACACCAAATATAACAAAATTGAAAGGGTAGACGTAACTAAGTTCAAGAAAATCAGAACGGGACTTAAGGAAGAAAGAAATAGACACTCGCCAGGAGATACATGAGCCAACAAACACCCTGCACCATGTTCTCGGTATCCTCGACTTTACAAAACAAGTTATTAAAGATAATCCAACACATCGTTCTTGCCTGGACCCTGGCGAGAAAAACAGAACTCATTAACATATACAGCACAATAGACCCAGACATCATTCTCATCAACGCACACGGGCGAAAAGACAACGAAAAAATCAAGATCTTTAACTACCATGTACATCAAATGAACATACACGACGAACCACATGACGGAATAGCAATAGCTATAAGACACAACATACAATGCAAAATAATTGACAACTTTCAAAGAAACTTTCTTGCAGCCGAAATAAATACAACAAGAGGCCCAATAACTATTGGAACTTCATATCTAACATTCAGAAGGCCAATATTCCTTATAGGGGACATCTTAAAACTAATGAGGCAAAACAATCCAGCATACTTCATAGGAGAGCTCAACGCTAAACACACAACCTTAGGACACAATAACAGAAACCCAGGAGGAAAAATCCTCCATGATCTAATCGAACACGGGACAATAACACACCTCGGGCCCGACTTCGAAACTTACGTATCAGCCGGTAACTCTGGAAAACCAGACATTGTTTTAACCAATAGGCATCACCATCTAAACGTACATCTAAAGGCTGGACCCACAACAACCAGTGATCATCTACCCATAATAGCAACTCTATCCACATCCCCGATACAAATTCCATCAATCCCAAGATTTTCACTCAGTAGAGCAAATTGGGAAAAATTTAAATCGGATCTTAGCAACAACGAACCAACACTACTACACAACAAAGACACAACTGAGATTGACAAAACACTGGACACATGGTACAAGGAAGTAATAACAGCAATGAAAAACAACATCCCAAAAACAACATACCGTACATTACCACATGCACAATTAACATATGAAGAGAAAATGATTCAAACCAGATTCACCAATCTATATGAATACACAAAAACACACGGGTGGAGCAATGACAACAGGATATTATACAGGAATCTAAAAGAAGAACTGAAAGACATAAGCAAGAACAAACACAATGAAAAATGGAACAAACTGATCAATGATACACAAGCAGACTACAGAAATCCAAAAGCATTCTGGAAAAAAATAAAAATCCTAATGGGAATTAATTCAGAAGAAACTAGCTACATAAAGGACAAAAACGGTAGAAAGGCAACAGAACCACACGATAAAGAACCAATATTTAGAGAATACTGGAAAGACATATCAGAATCAACGACGAAGACAATAGAAGCTTCTGCCAAGAAACAGAACAGGCAACTAGAACATATTTGAGCCAGAACACAGAGAAATGGAAACCTACTAGAAAAATCAACCTCAATTCATTAAATATTAATAACCCAATAATTGCTCCATTAACCCAAAATGATATTGAAAAAAACAAAAGCAAGTTTTAAGAACAAAGCACCTGGCATAAGCCAAATTAATAAAATCGTACTACAAAACATTCCTGAGTCTATGATCGAACAGCTTAAGAATATATATAATGTCTCACTTGCACTGGCTTCTTTCCTACCAAATTTAAAATCGCCAAAATCAGACTCATACCAAAGGCAGGAAAGAACCATACCCAAGCAGAGAACTACAGACTTATCTCACTGCTGGAAACACCCGGTAAAATATTGGAAAAAATAGTTAAGCACAGACTCAGAAATTTTCTAGACCAAACACAGCAATAGCACTAATATACGAATCAATTGCAAATGCTGCAAGCAACAGAGACCAATGTAATATAATTCTAAGAGATGTGTCAAAAGCATTTGATAAAGTCTGGCATGAAGGATTGAAGTTGAAAAAAATCAAATTGGACATGCCTTCCAATATCACAACACTACTATGCAATTTCTTAGACAAGAGAAAGGCCAAATTAATCATCGACAACCATCTAGGACAACTTTCAACCTTCATAGTGGAGTTCCCCAAGGCAGTAATATATCGCCGACATTATACACTGTATACACAGCAGACATGCCACAACCACGGCAATCAGAATATATAGCATATGCAGATGATGTCACACAGATAGTCAGGTACCCAGGAAAATCCAAACAAATGATGGCCATCAGAACAAGAAGAAAAATAGACATAATAAACAACTATGAACGAAAATGGAAGATAAAAACCAATGTCCAAAAACTCAAAATAATTCACATCGCAAATACAAACCCCTACCCCATTTTTGTCAATAACCAACAAATACCATATGCTGCCAACGGAAAAATATTAGGACTCAAGAAAACCAGAAACGGAATAATCCCCCACATCAATGAAAGAATAGCAATTGCAAAATCACAACTTACAAAGCTCAGGAGATTCCGCCAATTAAACACCAACACGCAATTGCACCTATACAAAGCACTGATCAGACCACACTTAGAATACCTTCCGATACCTCTGAACACAATCGCAAGAACAAACAAACTTAAATTTCAAGCAGTGCGAAATATAGCCCTCAGAAGAGCGGCAAAACACCAAGCACCATACACACAAACAGTACAAGACATACACACAAAACACGGTATAGACCCACTCAATATGGGAAAAATCCAACAAGAACAGGATCCCATACTAAACCAACTAAATGAGGAAAACAACAACACATCGCACAGATGGTGGCCTAGAAGCATAAAAACTGATAACGAAGAGCCAGAGCCTCTATAAACACAATAAAAAAAAGAACCAAAATATGGGAACAACTCGCCAGTCACACGAGGACCTGGAGGGACCCCACAAACAAACAAAGACCTAAAAAGTTCTCAAACACCCAAAAAAAAAAAAATAATAAAAACGAAAAAGATGGGGATCATCCCTCCAGTGTCACAAGGACCTGGAGGCACCCCCCCCAACATAATATGCCCCGAGGAAACATCAAATAGAACAACTAAGTTTAGCTTGGCTGAGACCGGCCTCCCCTAACCGCAAGAGTCCTCTAATGCAGCACTGTTGACGGAAGACAAAAACCTCGTCTCCGCAAGGTGGATAGCCCACCTGCTCTTAACCTCCTCCTATATTTCCCACTTCTGACCTTATCTTGTACTGTACCCTTCTTGCACCCTCAGAGCTTATGCTCTCTTCTCTTCGTATCACCGACCGACCGACTCCTTAGTCTGTACTCATCCCTGAAGATGTGAATTACACGAAAGCGCTTGGGAACTTCGTGTTTTCGTGTTTCCTTGTGGTTATCAGCATATATATAGTAAGAAGTAGGCAGCTGTCAAACAGGGAGGTACCATCGGTTGGGAAGATATTGGAAGCATACTGTATTGTCTAATAGTAGACCCTGCTGCCATATGGCATCACGAAAATTGTGACCAAGTCCCAGGTTGCCGATCTGACTTTCTGCCATTTTTACACACAATTTCAGGGTCACAATTGTTTCTCTTACTTTGACAACACAACATACATAATGTATATTGTTTGTCACTATTGATGTTATTCATTTATTTATTTCTTTAATATTATTTTTATTATTATTATTATTATTATTATTATTATTATTATTATTATTATTATTATTATTATTATTATTATTATTATTATTATTATTATTATTATTATTATTATTATTATTATTATTATTATTATTATTATTATTATTATTATTATTATTATTATTATTATTATTATTATCATTATTATTATTATTATTATTATTATTATTATTATTATTATTATTATTATTATTATCATTATTGTTATCAGTGTTATTATTATTATTATTTTTATTTTTATTATTTTTTATTAAAAAATTTATTTACTATCAACTATTATTATTATTATTATTATTATTATTACTAGCCGAATTACTCGCGCCTTGCGCGAAACATTTTCTGTCGACCATACATGGGGATCCTTCATTTCGGGGACCACGTGGGCCACGGATCATGTGTTTCATGACCAGATCATGGAGTTCTTTATCTTGCTCTTTTTTAGGGATTTCTGCAGAAATTGCCAAATCATATTCGTCGGCTTTGATTTTGTGCTCTGGAGCTATCCAGAAAAGAAAGTGTGCATGGGGTAAACCTCTCTTCTGGTACTCAATGGTGTACAGCCATGCTTGCAAAGTACCAAATATTCCCTTCTTCATATGTTCCATAAACTTTTTCACTTTTAATCTGAAGACTCTCGCAACAATATCTGGTCGATCATGACTCTCTTGTCCGGGAGCCAAATTGTCAACAATTTCGGGCCAACGTGGATTACATGTCATAGTGATAAAGTAATCTGCTCTTCCGTAGTGTCTCACAAAGGCCATCGCATCTGACCTTTTTTCATGAAGGTATCGAGGACCACTAGTATAGGTCGCTGGAAGCACAATGCGACGACCAGCAGCAAGCAGACTATCACGTAAATCTGAATAATTTTCAGCACGGATACTTTGCTGTTCTCTTCTCAAAAACTTGAATCTTTCAGTTTCTATTTTGCAGTATGCATCCACCAAGAATTGCTGGAAGAGTTGCCTTCCAAGCACATAATATGGAAAGAGCAAAATTGCAACTGTGTGACTTTCCGACCATTTCTCCCTTGAAAATGTATGTGGTAGCCGTCTGTTCCATATGGAAAAAACAATGGATACATCAAAGGATCATAGGATCGATGTAGCTCTGAAATTCTCCTCAATCCACCTTGTTTCAACTGAAGAACAATATCTCTATTTTCTGTAGGCTCATTTGACATTAAAATTGCAACTTCAGCCCCTGTTGGTGCATTAAAACGCCGAGCATGTTCTCCCTGGGCACGCTTATTTTCCCAAATTACAATTTTCTTGTCATTTATGTTTCCTTGCCGTACTTGCTCTAGCCCAGTCTTTAGCTCCCTCACATAATGATTATTTTCATTTAACCAGGCTGTAATTCTCTCCAATATATCAGCATTTAAGTTTTGATGCTCTCCTCTTGCTCTCAGTTGATCTTCCAAAGTGTCCAAAAAGTAAACTTGAATGTATCTTGCTCTTCTATCTTCAGGAGGCATCAGTGACCCAAGTTGATGGTAAATTTGACCTTGGATTCTTACAGATGGATTCCAACCTTGGACAGATGCATCTTTGTGACCAAAGCTGGTCATGGCAAACAGAGAGTTGTACTCCCTGAGTCTTGACAAAAAGTGTTTGCTGAATTGACTTTCCCCAGTGAACAGTTCTTCAAATAACTGAGGCAGAGGTGGAAATTGATCCAGTGTAACCTTTCCATTTCCACAGCACATTCCTAGTGATTCTCCAGTAAATTTCTTAGCGCCACACTGACAAAGTTTGGTCATTTCTCCAATTGCAGCCTTGTTACATGGGTCATTTTTGTCATACAGTAATGCAGAACGTTTAGCATTTTGAATCTCACGTTGTCTTAAATTTTGATACCTGTTTCTATCAGCAATCAAACGCTGTTGTCTCTCTTCTTCAGACTCATTTCTTCTTGCAACCATATGGCGAAATGTATCAGCAATCAAACGCTGTTGTCTCTCTTCTTCAGACTCATTTCTTCTTGCAACCATATGGCGAAATGTATCAGCAATCAAACGCTGTTGTCTCTCTTCTTCAGACTCATTTCTTCTTGCAACCATATGGCGAAATGTATCAGCAATCAAACGCTGTTGTCTCTCTTCTTCAGACTCATTTCTTCTTGCAACCATATGGCGAAATGTTTCAGCAATCAAACGCTGTTGTCTCTCTTCTTCAGACTCATTTCTTCTTGCAACTATATGGCGAAATCTATCTTGCTCCTGTCTTTCTTGATGCTCACCCAAGGTTTCATTTTGCCGAGACTCTGTTTGCCTCTGTCTTTGCCTAGAAAGTCGTTCTTCCCTTGCATCACAGCTTTCAGATTGACGACGAAGCCTCATCCTTTGTGCATGTGGAGTATTTGCATAACTGGACTTTCTTTTCCGTGGCATAATGGATGTCTGAAAAAAAATAAATAAATGAAAATGTTAAAAAAGTAGAGGCATTAACTAATAATTTTTCTTGCCATAATTCTAGTGATGTTTTGTCATAGATAAAATGTCTAAATTTGCCAAATTTTTCTATAAAAGAGAGGTAATTTTTGTTGTTGTTTTACGTTTAATTAATAGAAAAAGCCCGTGATAATAGAGGTTCCAATACTCAAGTTATGGGCTTCCAAATTTTTCAATATAGGGGGGTTTAGCCCCCATTAGGGTGTCTTAATCTTATTGAAATTTGCTGACATTTTGTGAATAGGCATCATTTCTGATCATTTACCTATGGTTTAAATTTCATTTAAATCGAAGGGAAAAATTTTTTCAGTGGGGGGTTTGTGCCCCCGGGGACCCCCTTTGATCAAAATGAAATATACTTATACAAGTACCCTGTGTAATGTAGTTTCAGAATATATATGGTTATGGGGGTCTATCTCCAAAACCCTAGGAGGAGTTCGTGAACAAACAGACAGACAGACAGAGGCTACAACTTTATATATATAGATTATTATTATTAGTAGTAGTAGTAGTAGTATTATTACATTTTCGCCCCCCAGGCCCCCGATTTGGGTCAGTGACCTGTGCCCGGGTGGGATATTCCCTGTAAAAAAAATAATAGATATACACATAAATAAATATAAAAATAAATAAATAAATAAATAAATAAATGTGTGTGTTTGTTTGTGTGTTTGTGTGTATGTGTGTCCGCACGAGAATCTCGGAAACTACTTTACCGTTCTGTAGTGATAATGGATGGTGTTATATGTAGTGATGATGATGGATGGTGTTATATGTAGTGATAATGGATGTTGTTATATGTAGTGATGATGATGGATGGTGTTATATGTAGTGATGATGGATGATGTTATATGTAGTGATAATGGATGTTGTTATATGTAGTGATGATGGATGGTGTTATATGTAGTAATGATGGATGATGTTATATGTAGTGATAATGGATGTTGTTATATGTAGTGACGATGGGTGGTGTTATATGTAGTGATAATGGATGTTGTTATATGTAGTGATGATGGATGGTGTTATATGTAGTGATAATGGATGTTGTTATATGTAGTGATGATGGATGGTGTTATATGTAGTGATGATGGATGTTGTTATATGTAGTGACGATGGGTGGTGTTATATGTAGTGATAATGGGTGTTGTTATATGTAGTGACGATGGGTGGTGTTATATGTAGTGATAATGGATGTTGTTATATGTAGTGATGATGGATGGTGTTATATGTAGTGATGATGGATGATGTTATATGTAGTGATAATGGATGTTGTTATATGTAGTGACGATGGGTGGTGTTATATGTAGTAATGATGGATGATGTTATATGTAGTGATGATTAGACAATAAAATATTAACAGTTTAATGCTAAAAAAATATACTTTGCTGTACCGTTGTAGTGAAAAACATGGTGGAACTTACATACATCGTTAATGAACTATTGATGGAAGAAAACGTTTAAGGAACTGAACAGTGAGACAATGTGGAGCCTCCCGGAGGGTGGTGTCCTACCGTGGCCTAGCGGATGAGCCGTCCGGAGCGAACAGCGGACAGTAGGTCACAGAAAACAGGTCAGGAAAGGGAATCCCGTCTTAATGGGAACAGAAAGCGAACAGCGGACAGTCGGTCACAGGAAACAGATCAGGAAAGGGAATCCCGTCTTAATGCTGACAGATAGCAAACAGCAGAAAGGCCTTCTCTAGAAAATGATCAAGCTCATGAAATTCGTTTGAATGCTAATAGACAGAGAGCTGCGGGATCCAGAATTCTAAGAAAGAATACACAGTGGCATCCACTTGCAAGAGCAGCATTTAACTATAACAATGAGATAGAATATGAAAAGTATCCCTCTGTTGTCATTGGCAACATGGATAAGAAATGTGAACACTGCGGTGCAAAGAAGTATAAAGGAGAATCTGCTGGACTGTCCTGCTCTCATGGGAAAGTACGACTGCCAAATTTGGAAAAACCACCACAACCATTGAAGACTCTCATGCTGGGAACAACACCAGAGTCAAAACACTTCTTGGAAAATATACTGAAGTACAATTCATGCTTCCATATGACATCCTTTGGAGCTACCAGAGTAGTTCATGAGCACGGATACATACCAACATTCAAAGTCCAGGGTCAAGTCTATTACAAAGCAGGATCCCTCTTACCACTGGAAGATGAACAGGCAAAGTTCCTCCAAATCCACTTCATGGGAGATCATGAAAAGGAGACTACTATCAGGTGTGGCAATATTCAAGGTCTGATGACATTGTCCTATCTATCCAAGAAATGCTGCATGAGCGCAACACGTATGTACAGTCATTTAAAAATGCCCTGGAAAACATGCCTTCTGACGAGTACAAAGTCAGAATCAAAGCAGACACGACCCCTAATGGAGAACATGAAAGAAGATTCACTGCTCCTGTAGTTGATGAAGTAGCCATCCTGATTGTCGGTCAAGAGTTTGAGAAATGAGACATCATACTCAAAATGAAAGACGAGTCGCTCACAAGAAGAACATGATGACACATGTACTAGAAGCTACAATACTGACAGGAAAAGCTAAAGGAGAGGTCGTTTTTATGCCAAGGATACCTCTCACCAAGCGACTTCAGTTCCCGGTTAAAGTGAGCTTTGACATGACCGTCAACAAAAACCAGGGACAGTCCCTAAAGATGGTTGGCCTAAACCTGGTGTTTCCTTGCTTCTCTCATGGACAGTTCTATGTAGGATGCTCCAGAGTGGTAACTGGCAAAAATCTGTACGTACTTGCTGCTAATGGCAAAACCAAAAATGTGATCTACATTAATGCACTACAGTGAGACAATGTGAAGCCCCCCGGAAGGTGGCGTCCTACCGTGGCCTAGCGAAAGAGCCGCCCGGAGGGCAACGATTCCGCTAGTGTGTGTGTGTGTATATATATATATATATATATATATATATAT
>NW_024725134.1:0-22816 GCF_018991925.1 Homarus americanus | reverse complement strand
ACTCTGACACTGCTAGGTACTCACTGACCTTGCCGCCAGGTACACCTCAGACACTCCAGGTACACTTCTCTCACACTCCCAGGTACACCTCCGACACTCCCGAACACCTCCGACCTCCCAGGTACACCTCTGACCTCCAGGTACACCTCTGACAATCCAGGTACACCTCTGACCGCCACCAGGTACACCTCCTGACACTCCCAGGTACGCCTCTGACACTCCAGGGTACACCTCTGACTTGCTCAGGTACCGCTTCTCCTCCCAGATTTGCCTCCGACGCTCCACGTGCACCTCTGACACTCCCAGGTATACCTCTGACGCTCAAAGATTTACACCTCTTATACTGCCAGGTACTCCACTGACATTCCCTGGTACACCTCCTGACACTCCAATTTTGCGATCCGACACTCCCAGGTACACCACTTTACACTCTAAGGTACACCTCCTCTGACACTCCAGGGTACCCTCTGACACTCAGGTACACCTCTGATACTCACCGGTACACCTCTGACACTCCCAGATACACCCCTCCTGACACTCCGGATAATACCTCTGACACTCCCAGGTACACCTCTGACACTGCTAGGTACTCCACTGACATTCCCTGGTACACCTCTGACCTCCCAGGTGCCGATCCGACACTCCCAGATCCCCTCTGACCTCCCAAATTGCAATCTGACACTCCCAGGTACACCTCTGACACTCCCAGGTGCTCCACTGACCTCCTGTTACACCCCTGACACTCCAGGTACACCTCTGACACTCCCAGGTACCCCAGACACTCCCAAGGTACACTTCTCACCTTACTGGGTACACCTATGACACTTCTAGGTACTCCTCTGTCACTCCCTGATACCTCTAAAACTCCAGGTACACCATGACACTCCCAGGTACACCATGACACTGCCAGGTACACACTCAGACACTGCCAGGTACACCTCAGACACTGCCAGGTACACCTGAGACACTCCAGGTACACATCAGACACTCCAGGTGCACCTCTGACACTCCCAAGTGCACCTCTGACACTGCCAGGTACTCCACTGACATTCCTGGTACACCTCCGGCACTCCCAGGTACACCTCTGACTCCCAGGTACACCTCCGACCTCCCAGTTACACCTCTGACACTTCCAGGTACACACCTCTGACGATCAGGGTGCACCTCCTGACACTGCCAGATTTTACCTCGGACACTCAGGTACACCTCAGACACTGGGTACACCTCAGACACTCCAGGTACACCTCAGACCCTCAAGGTGCACCTCTGACACTCCCAAGTGCACACCTCTGACACTCAGGCACACCTCTGACACTCCCAGGTACACCTCAGACACTCCCAAGGTACACGCTGGCAGTCCATGTACACCTCTGACACTCCCAAATTTTACCTCTGACACTCCCAGGTACATCTCCGACACTCCAGGTACACCTCGACCTCTCGGGTACACCTCCTGACCTCCAGGTACCCTCTGACCTCAGGTACACCTCTGATGCTCAAAGTGCACCTCTGAGCCTCCCAGATTTTCCGGCCTCCCAGGTGCACCTCCGACCTCCCAGGTGCACTTCTTACACTCCAGGTTGCACCTCCGACCTCCCAGATTGCACCTCTGACACTTAGAACACCGCCTCCGACGCTCTCGGGCACACCTCTGACACTCCAGGTACGCAGACACTCCCAGGTACCTTCTCACACTCCCAGGTACACCTCCGACACTCCAAATTACACCTCCGACACTCCCAATTCCTCTGACCTCCCAGGTGCACCACTGACATTCCCTGGTACACCTCTGACCTCCCAGGTACACCGCTGACACTGCCAGGTACACCTCTGATACTCAAATTACACCTCTGACACTCCCGGGTACACCTCCGACACTCCCACGAACCCTACGACGCGGTGCCATCTCACACTCCAGGTACACCTCTGACACTCCCAGGTACACACCTCTGACACTCCAAGGTACCTCAGACACTCCAGGTACACTTCTCACACTCTTTGGTACACCTCTGACTTGCTCCCAGATTACACCTCTTTCATTCCTGGTTCTGGCCTCAGGTTACGCCTCAGACACTCCCAGTATTCCTCGAACCTCCCAGGAACCTCGGACACTCCCAGGTACACCTCAGACGCTCTAAAATTGCACCTCACACTCCAGGTACACCTCTCACCTCCCAGGTACTCCTGTGACCTCCCTGGTACTTCTTACCTCCCAGGTACACCTCAGACACTCCAGGTGCCACCTCAGACGGGTACGCTCCGTTACCACTTCTCACACACTCTTTGTTTTACCTCTGACCTCCAGGTACACATATTTCTCTCCTGGTTCTCCTGACACTCCCAGGTACACCTCAGACACTCCCAGGTGCACCTCTGACACTCCCAGGTACACCTCTGACACTCCAGGTACACCTCAGACGCTCCCTAGGTGCACCTCTCACCTCCAGGTACCTCTCACACTCCAGGCACACTTCTCCTTCAGGTACACCATGACACTGCTAGGTTACACCTCTGACCTCCATGTGCACCTCCGACACTCCAGGTACACCTCTGCCACTCTCAGGTATTCCACTGACACTCCTGGTACCGCCTCACACTCGCAGGTACATCTGACACTCCCAGGTACGCCCCGACACTCAGGTACACCTCAGACACTCCAGGTACACCCCAGACTACTCCCAGTTGCCTTCTCCACACTCCCAGGTACACCTCGGCCTCCCTGGTACACCCCACAATGGCCTCCCAGGTACACCTCTGACACTCCAGGTACACCTCAGACACTCCAAGGTGCACCTCTGACCTCCAAGTGCACCTCAGCACTGCCAGGTACTCCACTGACATTCCCTGGTACACCTCCGACACTCCAGGTACACCTCTGACCTCCAGGTACACCTCCGACACTCCCAGTTACACCTCTGACACTTCCAGGTACACCTCTGACAATCAAGTTACACCTCTGACACTGCCAGGTACACCTCAGACGCCTCCAGGTACACCTCAGACACTGCCAGGTACACCTCAGACACTCCCAGGTACACCTCAGACCATCAAGGTACACCTCTGATACTCCCAAGTGCACCTCTGACACTCCAGGTACACCTCTGACACTCCACGAACCCTCGACACTCGCGGGTACGCTATGCTCCAGGTACACCTCTGACACTCCCAGGTACACCTCTGACACTCCAAGGTACACCTCAGACACTCCAGGTACATTCTCACACACACTCTTTGGTGCACCTCCTGACACTCCAAATTGCACCCTCATTTCATTCCCTGGTTCTCCCCTGACACTCCAGGTACACCTCAGACACTCCCAGTATTCCTCAGACACTCCCAGGTACACCTCGGACCTCCCAGGTACACCTCAGACATCTAGGTACCTCTCACCTCCAGATTGCACCTCTCCCCTCCCAGGTCCTCCTGTGACACTCCTAATTGCTTCTCTTACACTCCCAGGTACACCTCAGACACTCCCAGGTGCCTCAGACACTCCCAGGTACACCCCAGACACTCCAGGTACACTTCTCACACTCTTTGGTACACCTCTGACACTCCCAGGTACACATATTTCTCTCCCTGGTTCTCACCTGACACTCCAGGAACACCTCAGACACTCCCAGGTACACCTCTGACACTCCCAGGTACACCTCCCCTGACCTCCCAGGTACACCTCAGACAACTCTGGGTACCTCTCACACTCAGAATTACCTCTCACACTCCAGGCACTTCTCACACTCCAGGTACACCGCTGACACTGCTAGGTACACCTCTGACCTCCATGTACACCTCCGACACTCCAGGTGCCTCTGCCACTCAGGTATTCCACTGACGCTCCTGGTACACGCCCGCGGGTACATCTCTGACCTCCCAGGTACTGCTGACACTCAGGTACACCTCAGACACTCCCAGGTACACCAGGCACTCCCCAGTTACCTTCTCACACTCCTACCTCCTGACACTCCCAGGTACACCCAGACACTCCCAGGTACCTTCTCCACCTCCTAGGTACACCTATGACAGTTCCAGGTACTCCTCTGACACTCCCTGATACACCTCTAACACTCCCAGGTACACCGCTGACACTCCCAGGTACACCGCTGATACTGCCAGGTACACCTCAGACACTGCCAGGTACACCTCAGACACTGCCAGGCACACCTGAGACACTCCTAGGTACACCTCAGACACTCCCAGGTACACCGCCCCACTGCCAGGTACACCTCTGACACTCTCAGGTACACCTCTGACATCCAGGTACACCTCCGACACTCCCAGGTACACCCCTGACACTCCCAGGTACACCTCTGACACTCCCAGGTACACCCCAGACACTCCCAGGTACACTTCTCACACTCCCAGGTACACCTGTGACACTTCTAGATACTCTCTGTCCTCCCTGATACACCTCTGCTGCTCCAGGTACACCTGCTCTCCCAGGTACCTGCTGACACTCCCAGGTACACCGTGACACTGCCAGGTACACCTCAGGCACCAGTGCCTGAGACACTCCCAGTTCACCTGAGACACTCCAAGGTGCACCTCTCCCAGCAATCCCAAGTGCACCTTTGACACTCCCAGGCACACCTCTGGCCTCCCAGGTACACCTCCAGACACTCCCAGGTACTCCACTGACACTCCTGGTACACCCCTGACACTCCCAGGTACCTCCCTGACACTCCCAGGTACACCCAGACACTCCCAGGTACACTTCTCACACTCCTGGGTACAGCTCTGACACTTCTAAGGTGCTCCTCTGTCTCTCCCTGATGCACTCTAACCAGCTCCCAGGTACACCGCTGACACTCCCAGGTACACCAGTGACACTGCCAGGTACACCTCAGACACTCTCAGGTGCACTTCTCACACTCGCAGGTACACCTCCGGCCTCCCAGGTACACCTCCCCAACCTCCCAGGTACACCTCCTGACACTCCCCTGGTACACCTCTGGCCTCCCAGAGTGCCTCTGACACTCCAGGTACACCTCCCTAACACTCCAGAGTACTCCACTGACATTCCGTGGTACACCTCGGCACTCCCAGGTACACCGCCCCAGCACTGCCAGGTGGTACACCTCCGACACTCCCCAGGAACACCTCCGGCACTCCCAGGCCACCTCTCCCTCCCAGGTACCTCCGGCCTCCCACATGCCTCTGACCTCCCGTTACACCTCCTGACACTCCCAGGTGCCTCCGGCACTCCAGGGTGCACCTCTCTGACAATCCCAAGTGCACCTTTGACCTCCCAGGCACCTCTGACACTCCTAGGTACACTCGGCCTCCCAGGTACACCTCCTGACCTCCCAAGGTACACCTCCCGAGCACTCATGAGGTACACCTCTGACCTCCCAGATATACCTCCCAGCACTCCCAGGTACGCTCTGACACTGCTAGTCTCCACCCAGCACTGCCAGGTACACCTCCTGACCTCCCAGGTACACTTCTCACTCCCAGGTACACCTCCAACCTCCCAGAGAACACCTCCCGACACTCCCAGGCCACCTCCTGACCTCCAGGCCCACCTCCCCCGGCAATCCGTGCACCTCTGACACTGCCAGAGTGCCTCCTGACACTCCCAGGCCCCACACCTCCTGACCTCCAGGAGTACACCTCCTGACACTCCCTGAGTACACTTCTCCCACACTCCCAGTACACCTCCAAACCTCCCACATCCACACCTCTGACACTCCCAGGTATACCTCCTGACACTCAAAGGTGCACCTCTAATACTGCCAGGCCTCCACTGACATTCCCTGGTACACCTCCTGACCTCCCAGGTACGTCCAAACCTCCCAGGCACACCACTCACACTCCTAGGTACACCTCTGACCTCCAGGGTCACACCTCTGACACTCCCAGGTACCTCTGATACTCAGGTACACCTCGGCACTCAGATACACCTCCTGACACTCCCAGGCCTCCTCTGACCTCCCATTTTTACTCTGACACTGCTAGAGTACTCCACTGACATTTCCCTGGTACACCTCTGGCCTCCCAGGTACGTCCGACACTCCCAGATACACCTCTGGCCTCCAGGCCCAGCTCTGACACTCCCAGGTACACCTCTGGCACTCCCAGAGTACTCCACTGACACTCCTGTTACACCCCAACCTCCCATTACACCTCTGGCCTCCCAGGTACACCCCAGACACTCCAGGTACCTTCTCACACTCCTAGAGTACACCTACCCAACGCCTAGAGTACTCCTCTGCTCACTCCCTGATACACCTCTAAAACTCCCAGGTACACCTTTAACCTTCCCAGGTACACTGCCAGGTACACCTGAGACACTGCCAGGTACACCTCCAGACACTGCCAGGTACCTCGAACCTCCCAGGTACACCTCAGACACTCCAAGGTGCACCTCCCAGCACTCCCAAAGTGCACCTCTGACACTGCCAGGTACTCCCACTGACATTCCCTGGTGCACCTCCCGGCACTCCCAGGTACACCTCTGACACTCCCAGGTACACCTCCGACACTCCCAGTTAAACCTCCCAGCACTTCCAGGTACACCTCTGACAATCCAGGTACACCTCCTGGCTTACTCCCAGGTACTCCACTGACATTACCTGGTACACCGCGCTGACACTGCCAGGTGCACCTCAGACACTCCCAGGTGCACCTCCAGACACTGCCAGGTACACCTCAGACACTCCAGGTACCTCAGACCACTCCAAGGGTGCCTCTGTGCTCCAGTGCACCTTGACACTCCCAGGCACCTCTGACACTCCCAGGTACCTCAGACACTCCCAGGTACACCATGACAGTCCATGTATTTTATCTGACACTCCCAAGTGCACCTCCTGACACTCCCAGGTGCATCTCCGACACTCCTAGGTACACCTTGACACTCTCAGGTACCTCTGACACTCCCAGGTACACCTCTGACCTCCCAGTACACCTCTGATGCTCCCAAGTACACCTCTGACACTCCAGGTACACCTCCAGCCTCCCAGGTACACCTCCGACACTCCCAGGTACACTTCTTACACACTCCCAGTACACCTCCGACACTCCCAGGCCTCTACAACCTCCCAAATGCACACCTCCGACACTCTCAGGCACACCTCTGGCTTACTCCCAAAATTTTGAACACTCCCAGGTGCCTTCTCACCTCCCAGGTACACCTCCAAACACTCCCAAGTACACCTCCGACACTCCCAAGTACACCTCTGACACTCCCTGGTACACCACCTGACATTCCCTGGTACACCTCCCAGCACTCCCATTTTACCACTTCAACACTGCCAGGTACACCTCCCTGATACTCCCAAGTACACCTCTGACACTCCCAAGGTGTGCACCTCCGACACTCCACGAACCCCTCCGACACTCCATGGTACACTTCTCCACTCCCAGGTACACCTGACACTCAAGGTACACCTCAGACACTCCCAGGCCACTTCTCCACACTCTTTGGTACACCTCCCCAGCCTCCCAGAGTACACCTCTTTCATTCCCTAGTTCTCCCCCTAACCTCCCAGGCCTGAGCCTCCCAGTATTCCTCAGGCACTCCCATTTACTCAGACACTCCCAAGTACCCCCCTCGAACGCTCCTAGGTACCTCTCCCTCCCAGGTACACCTCTCACCTCCCAGAGCCCACTCTGTGACACTCCCTGGTACTTCTCTTTTTACTCCTCCCAGGTACACCTCAGACACTCCCAGGTACACCTCAGACTCTCCAGGTACACCCAGACACTCCCAGGTACACTTCTCACACTCTTTGGTACCTCTGCCTCCCAGGTACATCTCTTTCTCTCCCTGGTTCTCACCTGACCTCCCAGGTACACCTCAGACACTCCCAGTGCACCTCTGACACTCCAGGTACACCTCTGACACTCCCAGGTACACCTCAGACGCTCCTTGGTACCTCTCACACTCCAGGTACACTTCTCACCTCCCAGGCACCTCTCACACTCCCAGGTACACCGCTGACACTGCTAGGTACACCTCTGACACTCCATGTACACCTCCGGCTCCCAGGTACCTCTGCCACTCTCAGGTATTCCACCTGACACTCCCTGGTACACATACCTACACTCTGCAGGTACATCTGCAACCTCCCAGGTACACCCCAGACACTCCCAGGTACACTTCTCAGCTCCCAGGTACACCTCCGACACTCCCAGGTACACCTCCCACACTCCCAGGTACACCTCTGACCTCCCAGGTACAGCTCTGTGCCCAGGTACCTCTGACCTCCCAGGAACACCTCCGGCACTCCCAGGTCTCCACTGACACTCCCTGTTACACCCGTGACCTCCCAGGTACACCTCTGACACTCCCAGGTACCCCCAGACACTCCCAGGTACCTCCTCACACTCCTAGGTACACCTGTGTTCCAGGTACTCCTCTGTCCTCCCTGATACCTCTAACTCTCCCAGGTACACCTTGACACTCCCGGTACACCTTCAATGCTGCCAGGTACACCTCAGACACTGCCAGGTACACCTCAGACACTGCCAGGCACACCTGAGACACTCTAGGTACACCTCAGACACTCCCGGTACACCACTTGACACTGCCAGGTACACCTCTGACACTCCCAGGTACACCTCTCTCACTCCCAGGTACACCTCCGACACTCCCAGGTACACCTCTGACACTCCCAGGTACACCTCTGACACTCCCAGGTACACCTCCCAACCTCCCAGGTACACCTCCCCAACCTCCCAGGTACACCTCCACTTGCTCCCAGGTACCTCTAACACTCCCAGGTACTCACCCTGACATTCCGTGGTACTGACACTCCCAGGTACCTGCTGACACTTCTGGGTACACCTCCCATTACTCCCAGGTACACCTCCGACACTGCCAGCTACTCCACTGACATTCCCTGGTACCTCCCACTCCCAGGTACACTGACACTCCAGGTCACCTCCGACACTCCCAGGTACCTCTGACACTTCCAGGTACACCTCTGACAATCCAGGGTACACCTCCTGACCTCCCAGGTACACCTCTGACACTCCAGGTACACCTCTGACACTCCCAGGTATACATCTGACACTCCCAGGTACACCTCTGACTGCCAGGTACTCACTGACATTACCTGGTACACCGCTGACAGTGCCAGGCACCTCAGACACTCCCAGGTACACCTCAGGCACTGCCAGGTACACCCCAGGACACTCCCAGGTACACCTCAGACACTCCAGGTGCACCTCTGACACTTCCAGTGCCTCCTAGCACTCCCAGGCACACCTCTGACACTCCAGTGCCTCTGACACTCCCAGGTACCTCCACTGGCCTCCCTGGTACACCCCTGACACTCCCAGGTACCTCTGACACTCCCAGGTACACCCCAGCTCCCAGGTACCTTCTCACACTCTAGGTACACCTCTGACACTTCAGGTGCTCTCTGTCACTCTGATGCCTCTAACACTCCCAGTGCACCGCCCTGTGCTCACAGGTACACCACTGGCACTGCCAGGTACACCTTGAACACTCTCAGGTACACTTCTCACACTCGCAGGTACACCTCCGGCCTCCCAGTGCACCTCTGACCTCCCAGGTACACCTCTGACACTCCCAGGTACACCTCTGACACTCCCAGGCACCTCTGACACTCCCAGGTACACCTCCTAACACTCCCAGGTACTCCTGACATTCCGTGGTACACCTCTGACACTCAGGTACACCTGCTTTCTGAGTACCTCCAGGCTCCCAGGTACACCTCCGACACTCCCAGGTACACTTCTCACCTCCCAGGTGCCCCTCCTTGCTCCCCACGTGCACCTCTGACATCAGGTACACCTCTGACACTCCAGGGTACCTCTGACAATCCCAGGTACACCTCTGACACTCCCAGGCACCTCTGGCCTCCCAGGTACACCTCTGACACTCCCAGGTACACTTCACACTCTTTGGTACACCTCTGACACTCCCCACCTCTTTCCTCTGGTTCTCCCCTGACACTCCCAGGTACACCTCAGACACTCCCAGGTATTCTCAGACACTCCCAGGTACACCTCCGAACCTCCCAGGTACACCTCAGACGCTCTGGTACACCTCTCACACTCCCAGGTACACCTCTCCCACACACCCCAGGTGCTCCTGTGACACTCCCTAGTTGCTCTCTTACTCCCAGGTACACCTCAGACTCCCAGGTACACCTCAGGCACTCCCAGGTACACCCCAGACCTCCCAGGTACACTTCTCACACTCTTTGGTACACCTCTGACTCTACCAGGTACCATCTTTCTCTCCCTGGTTCTCCCCTGACTCTCCCAGGTGCACCTCAGGCACTCCCAGGTACACCTCTGACACTCCCAGGTACACCTCTGACACTCCCAGGTACACCTCAGGCGCTCCCTGGGTACACCTCTCACACTCCAGGTACACCTCTCACCTCCCAGGCACACTCTCTGCTCAGGTACCGCCTGACACTGCTAGGTACCTCTGACACTCCATGTACACCTCCGACACTCCCAGGTACACCTCCTTGCACTCTCCAGGTAGTTTCACTGACACTCCCTGGTACACGCCTGACATCGCAGGTACACCTCTGACACTCCAGGTACACCTTTGACACTCCCAGGTACCTCAGACACTCCCAGGTACACCCAGACACTCCCAGGTACCTTCTCACACTCCAGGTACACCTCCGACCCTCCCAGGTACACCTCTGACCTCCCAGGTACACCTCTGACTCCCAGGTACAGCTCTGACACGCGGGTACACCTCTGACCTCCCAGGAACACCTCCGAGACTCCCAGGTACTCCACTGACACTCCCTGTTACACCGTGACACTCCCAGGTACACCTCTGACCTCCCAGGTACACAGACACTCCCAGGTACACTTCTCACACTCCTAGGTACACCTTGGCCTTCCTGGTACTTCTCTGTCACTCCTGATACCTCTGCGCTCCCAGGTACACCGCTGGCCTCCCAGGTACACCCGACACCTGCCAGGTACACCTCCAGACTGCTGCCAGGTACACCTGAGACACTGCCAGGCACACCTGAGACACTCCCAGGTACACCTCAGACACTCCCAGGTACACAGCACTGCCAGGTGCACTCTGACTCTCAGGTACACCTCTCACACTCCCAGGTACCTCCGACCTCCCAGGTACACCTCTGACACTCCCAGGTACACCTCTGACACTCCCAGGTACACCTCTGACACTCCCAGGTACCTCTGTGCTCCCAGGTACACCTCTGCTACTCCCAGGTACTCACCCCGACATTCCGTGGTACACCTCTGACTCTCCAGTACACCGCCCCAACACTGCCAGGTACACCTCCGACACTCCCAGGCACCTCCGACACTGCCAGGTACTCACTGACATTCCCTGGTACACCTCCGCACTCCCAGGTACACCTCTGACACTCAAGGTACACCTCCGACACTCCAGGTACCTCTGACACTTCCAGGTACACCTCTGACAATCCAGGGGTACCTCTGACCTCCCAGGTACACCTCTGACACTCCCAGGTACACCTCTGACCTCCCAGGTATACATCGCTTGCTCCCAGGTACACCTCTGACACTGCCAGGTACTCACTGACATTACCTGGTACCGCTGACAGTGGGCACACCCTCACACACTGCCAGGTACACCTCAGACACTGGTACCTGAGACACTCCCAGGTACCTCAGAACTCAAGGTGCACCTCTGACACTCCCAGGTACCTCGACACTCCCAGGTACTCCACTGGCACTCCCGGGTACACCCCTGACACTCCCAGGTACACCTCTAGCACTCCCAGGTACACCCCAGACACTCCCAGGTACCTTCTCACACACTCCTAGGTACCTCTGACACTTCTAGGTGCTCCTCTGTCACTCCTGATGCACCTCTAACACTCCCAGTTACACCGTGATGCTCCCAGGTACACCGCTGACACTGCCAGGTACACCTCAGACACTCTCAGGTACACTTCTCACCTCCCAGGTACACCTCCGACACTCCAGGTACCTCTGACTCTCCAGGTACACCTCTGGCCTCCCAGGTACACCTCTGACACTCCCAGGTACACCTCTGACCTCCCAGGTACACCTCTAACACTCCCAGGTACTCCACTGACATTCCATGTACACCTGACACTCCAGGTACACCTCTGACACTGCCAGGTACACCTCCAGGAAACTCCCAGGAACACCTCCGACACTCCCAGGTACCTTCTCACACTCCCAGGTACACCTCCGACACTCCCACATGCACCTCTGACCTCCCAGGTGCCTCCGACACTCCAAGGTTCTCCTGACAATTCAGGTACACCTCTGACACTAGGTACACCTCCTGACACTCCCAGGTACACCTCTGACCTCCCAGGTACCACTTCTCACACTCTTTGGTACACCTCTGACACTCCCAGGTACCTCTTTTCACTCCTGGTTCTCCCCAACCTCCCAGGTACACCTCAGACACTCCCAGGTATTCCTCAGACATCCCAGGTACACCTCTGACCTCCCAGGTACTCAGACGCTCTAGGTACACCTCTCACCTCCCAGGTACCTCCTCACACACTCAGGTACTCCTGTGGCACTCCCTGGTACTTCTCTTACACTCCCAGGTACACCTCAGGCACTCCCAGGTACACCTCAGACACTCCCAGGTACACCCCAAGACACTCCCAGTCATGCCTTCTCACACTCTTTGGTACACCTCTGACACTCCCAGGTACACATCTTTCTCTCCCTGGTTCTCCCCTGACCTCCCAGGTACACCTCAGACACTCCCAGGTACCTCTGACACTCCCAGGTACACCTCTGACCTCCCAGGTACACCTCAGACGCTCCTAGGTACACCTCTCACACTCAGTGCACCTCTCACACTCCCAGGCACACTCTCACACTCCGGTACACCGCTGACACTGCTAGGTACACCTCTGACACTCCATGTGCACCTCCGGCACTCCAGGTACCTCTGCCACTCTCAGGTATTCCACTGACCTCCCTGGTACACGCCTGACACTCGCCAGGTACCTCTGACCTCCCAGGTACACCTTTGACACTCAGGTACACCTCAGACACTCCCAGGTACCCACAGACACTCCCAGGTACCTTCTCCCTCCCAGGTACCTCCAGCTCCCAGGTACACCTCTGACACTCCCGGGTACCTCTGACCTCCCAGGTACAGCTCTGACACGCCCAGGTACACCTCTGACACTCCCAGGAACACCTCCGACACTCCAGGTACTCCACTGACCTCCCTGTTACACCGTGACACTCCCAGGTACACCTCTGACACTCCCAGGTACACCCAGACACTCCCAGGTACACTTCTCCTCCTAGGTACACCTATGACCTTCTGGGTACTCCTCTGTCCTCCCTGATACCTCTAACACTCCCAGGTACCGCTGACCTCCCAGGTACACCACTTACACTGCCAGGTACACCTCCAGACACTACCAGGTACACCTCAGACACTGCCAGGCACACCTGAGACACTCTGGGTACACCTCAGACACTCCCAGGTACACCACTGACACTGCCAGGTACACCTCTGACACTCCAGGTACACCTCTCACACTCCGCAAGTACCTCCGGCCTCCCAGGTACACCTCTGACACTCCCAGGTACACCTCTGACACTCCCAGGTACACCTCTGACACTCCCAGGTACACCTCTGACACTCCCAGGTAGCCTCCTCTAACACTCCAGGTACTCCACTGACATTCCGTGGTACACCTCTGACACTCCCCAGGTACACCTCTGACACTGCCAGGTACACCTCCGACACTCCCAGGAACACCTCCGACACTGCCAGCTACTCCACTGACATTCCTGGTACACCTCCGACACTCCCAGGTACACCTCTGACACTCCCAGGTACACCTCCGGCCTCCCAGGTACCTCTGACACTTCCAGGTACACCTCTGACAATCCAGGGTACCTCTGACACTCCCAGGTACACCTCTGACACTCCCAGGTACCTCCTGACACTCCCAGGTATACATCTGACACTCCCACACCTCTGACACTGCCAGGTACTCACCTGACATTACCTGGTACACCGCTGACAGTGCCAGGCACACCTCACACACTGCCAGGTACACCTCAGACACTGGTACACCTGGGAACACTCCCAGGTACACCTCCAGACACTCCAAGGTGCACCTCTGACACTTCCAAGTGCACCTCTCGACACTCCCAGGCACACCTCTGACACTCCAGGGTACCTCCTGACACTCCAGGTACTCACTGGCACTCCCTGGTACACCCCTGACACTCCCAGGTACACCTCTGACACTCCCAGGTACACCCCAGACACTCCCAGGTACTTCTCACACTCCTAGGTACACCTCTGACACTTCTAGGTTCTCCTGTCACTCCTGATACACCTCTAACACTCCCAATTACACGCTGATACTCGGTACACCGCTGACATTGCCAGGTACACCTCAGACACTCACAGGTACACTTCTCACACTCGCAGGTACCTCCGACACTCCGGTACACCTCTGACCTCCCAGGTACACCTCTGACACTCCCAGGTACACCTCTGACACTCCAGGTACACCTCCTGACACTCCAGGTACACCTCTGACACTGCCAGGTACACCTCCGACCTCCCAGGTACACCTCCCCGACACCTAGCTACTCCACTGACATTCCCTGGTAGCCTCCCGACTCCTCCAGGTACACCTCCCCACTCCCAGGTACACCTCCGACACTCCCAGGTACACCTCCTGACACTTCCAGGTACACTCCCTGACAATCCAGGGTACACCTCTTACACTCCAGGTACACCTCCGAACCTCCCAGGTACCTCTGTGCTCCCAGGTACACATCCCGGCACTCCCAGGTACACCTCTGACACTGCCAGGTGCTCCACTGACATTACCTGGTACACCTCTCGACTAGTGCCAGGCACCTCACACACCCTGCCAGGTACACCTCAGACACTGCCAGGTGAGACACTCCCAGGTACCCCTCAGACACTCCAAGGTGCACCTCTGACACTTCCAAGGTGCACCTCTGACACTCCCACTTTGACACTCCCAGTACCTCTGACACTCCAGGCACTCCACTGGCACTCCTATGACACTCCCAGGTACCTCTGAACTCCCAGGTACACCCCAGACACTCCCAGGTACACTTCTCACACTCCTAGGTACACCTCTGACATAGGTACTCCTCTGCTCCCTGATTCCTCTAACACTCCCAGTTACCTTCAGTGCTCCCAGGTACACCGCTGACATTGCCAGGTACACCTCAGACACTCACAGGTACACTTCTCACACTCCTGGGTACACCTCCGACACTCCCAGGTACCTTGACACTCCCAGGTACACCTCTGACACTCCCAGGTACACCTCCCAGCACTCCCAGGTACACCTCTGACCTCCCAGGTACACCTCTGCTCCCAGGTACTCACTGACATTCCGTGGTACTCTCAGCTTGCTCCCAGGTACACCGCCCAACACTGCCAGTACACCTCCGACACTCCCAGGAACACCTCCAACTCCCAGGTACATCTCACACTCCCAGGTACCTCCCGGCCTCCCACGTGACACCTCCTGTCCCAGGTACACCTCCTGACACTCCGGTACACCTCTGACAATCCCAGGTACACCTCTGACACTCCAGGTACACCTCTGACAGTCCCAGGTACACCTCTGACACTCCCAGGTACACTTCTCACACTCTTTGGTACCTCTGTGACCTCCCAGGTACACCTCTTTCACTCCTGTTCTCCTGACACTCCCAGGTACACCTCAGACACTCCCAGGTATTCCTCAGACACTCCCAGGTACACCTCTGGCCTCCCAGGTACCTCAGACGCTCCCTAGGTACACCTCTCCCACCTCCCAGGTACACCTCTCTCACACTCCCAGGTACTCCTGTGACACTCCCTAGTGCTTCTCTTACTCCCAGGTACACCTCTAGGCACTCCCAGGTACACCTCCAGACACTCCCAGGTACACCCAGGCTTCCTGGGTACACTTCTCACACTCTTGGTCACCTCTGACCTCCCAGGTACACATCTTTCTCTCCTGGTTCTCCCCTGTTGCTCCCAGGTACACCTCAGACACTCCCAGGTACACCTCTGACACTCCCAGGTACACCTCTGACCTCCCAGGTACACCTCAGGCGCTCTAGGTACACCTCTCACACTCCAGGTACACCTCTCACTCCCAGGCACACCTCTCACCTCCCAGGTACACCCTTGACACTGCTAGGTACACCTCTGACACTCCATGTACACCTCCGACACTCCCAGGTACACCTCTGCCACTCCCAGGTATTCCACCCACACTCCCTGGTACACGCCTGACACTCGCAGGTACACCTCTGACACTCCCAGGTACACCTTTGACACTCCCAGGTACCTCAGACACTCCCAGGTACACCCAGACACTCCCAGGTACCTTCTCACACTCAGGTACCTCCGGCATCCCAGGTACACCTCTGACACTCCCAGGTATACATCCTGACACTCCCAGGTACACACCTCTGACACTGCCAGGTACTCACATTACCTGGTACACCGCCAGCTTGGGCACACCTCAGACACTCCCAGGTACACCTCCAGACACTGCCAGGTACACCTGGGAACACTCCCAGGTACACCTCAGACACTCCAAGGTGCACCTCTGACACTTCAAGTGCACCTCTGGCCACTCCCAGGCACACCTCTGACACTCCGAGGTACACCTCTGCCACACTCCCAGGTACTCCACTGGCTCCCTGGTACACCCCTGACACTCCCAGGTACACCTCTGACACTCCCAGGTACACCCAGACACTCCCAGGTACCTTCTCACACTCCTAGGTACACCTCTGACACTTCTAGGTGCTCCTCTGTCACTCCTGATGCACCTCTAACACTCCCAGGTACACCTTGATACTCCCAGGTACACCGCTGACACTGCCAGGTACACCTCAGACACTCTCAGGTACACTTCTCCACACACTCGCAGGCCTCGGCTTCTCCCAGGTACACCTCTGAACACTCCCAGGTACACCTCTGACACTCCCAGGTACACCTCTGACCTCCCAGGTACACCCTCCCAGCCTCCCAGGTACTCCTGCCTCCCAGGTACTCACTTCCGTGGTACCTCTGACATCCCAGGTACACCGCTGACACTGCCAGGTACACCTCCAGCTCTCCCAGGAACACCTCCGACACTCCCAGGTACACTTCTCCTCCCAGGTACACCTCCGACACTCCCGTACACCTCCTGCTCCCAGGTACACCTCTGTGCTCCAGGGTACACCTCTGACAATCCCAGGTACACCTCTGACACTACCAGGTGCACCTCTGACACTCCCAGGTACACCTCTGACACTTCCAGGTTGCTTCTCACACTCTTTGGTGCACCTCTGACTCCCAGGTACACCTCTTTCGCCTCCTGGTTCTCCCCAGCACTCCCAGGTACACCTCAGACCTCCCAGGTATTCCTCAGGCACTCCCAGGTCACCTCTGGCCTCCCAGGTACACCTCAGGCTGCTCTAAGCACCTCTCCCAGGTACACCTCTCACACTCCCAGGTACTCCTGTGACACTCCCTGAGCCTTCTCTTTTACCTCCCAGGTACACCTCAGACACTCCCAGGTACACCTCAGGCACTCCCAGGTACACCCCAGACCTCCCAGGTACACTTCTCACACTCTTTGGTACACCTCTGACCTCCCAGGTACACATCTTCTCTCCTGGTTTCCCCTACCTCCCAGGTACACCTCAGACACTCCCAGGTACACCTCTGACACTCCCAGGTACACCTCTGACCTCCCAGGTACACCTCAGACGCTCCCTGGGTACACCTCTCACACTCCGGTACACCTCTCTCACACTCCCAGGCACACCTCTCCTCCCCAGGTACACCGCTGACACTGCTAGGTACACCTCTGACACTCCATGTACACCTCCGGCTACTCCCAGGTACACCTCTGCCACTCCCAGGTATTCCACTGACACTCCCTGGTACACAGGCTTGCTCACCAGGTACCTTGTGCTCCCAGGTACCCTACCTCCCAGGTACACCTCAGACACTCCCAGGTACACCCCTTACACTCCCAGGTACACTTCTCCCTCCCAGGTACACCTCCGACCTCCCAGGTACACCTGCGACTGCTCCAGGTACACCCCTGACCTCCCAGGTACAGCTCTGACACTCCAGGTACACCTCTGACACTCCCAGGACACCTCCAGCACTCCCAGGGTGCTCCACTGACACTCCTGTTACACCGTGACACTCCCAGGTACACCTCTGACACTCCCAGGTACACCCCAGACACTCCCAAGTACACTTCTCACACTCCCTAGGTACACCTGTAACACTTCTGGGGTACTCCTCTGTCACTCCCTGATACACCTCCTAACACTCCCAGGTACCGTTGACACTCCCAGGTACACCGCTGACACTCGCCAGGTACACCTCAACACTGCCAGGTACACCTCCAGACACTGCCAGGTACCTGAACACTCTAGGTACACCTCCAGACACTCCCAGGTACACCGCCTGGCACTGCCAGGTACACCTCTGACACTCTCGGGTACTCCTCTCACACTCGCAGGTACACCTCCGACACTCCCAGGTACACCTCCTGACACTCCCAGTGCACCTCAGACACTCCCAGGTGCCTGTGACCTCCCAGGTACCTCTGGCCTCCCGTACACCTCTGACACTCCCAGGGTGCTCACTGACATTAAGTGGTACACCTCTGTTGCAACCCTCACCCCTTTTGAACCACGCCATCTATTGTCCTGATCTACCTACCCAGCACCACGAGCAACGCCATCTGGGAGACGAAGACACAGTATGACTCGTCTTGAATTTACCACTCCGAGTTTTCCCTTCTCCCTATATCTGGTTGTTGCGTCCCCACCTCTCAAAAGTCTTCTTTGTCAGCTCAATTCGAGAAAGACTTGGCTCTGAGAAGTGATACAGGATCATCTATCCTCTAAACCCATTGCAGTGACTACCTACCGTCTTTACCTACAATACTCAGCCCCTTACTCGTCAACCATCTCAGCTCTCCCTTAGAAATACTAGTATCTTGTATTAATTTCCCCGTCCTTGCTTCGAGATGTGTGTTTATTAATATGTATACTGTTAATGTTTAGGTTAAGTTTGGTTAGGGTAATTTATAGCTGAATATTTTGTTAAGGGTTTGTGTTTTCTGTATATACAGCAGCTCGATCCTTTGTCTACTTTTATAGTCCGATTGTCTTTGTTTTTTTTATTTGTTGCCTGTTGGGTTCTGGTGGGCGTATAACTATTTTAAATCCCCCAACTCGTAGCACCTCTGACCTCTGGTACACCGCGCTGCATGCCTGGTACACCTCCGTGCTCCCGGGAACACCTCCGACACTGCCACCTCACTGACATTCCTGGTGCACCTCCGGCTCCCAGGTGCCTCTGGCCTCCCAGGTACACCTCCGGCCTCCAGGAACACCTCTGACACTTCCAGGTCACCTCCTGACAATCAGGGTACACCTCTGGCCTCCCAGGTACACCTCCCAGCAGTCCCAGGTACACCTCGGCACTCCCAGGTATGCCTCTGACACTCCCAGGTACACCTCTGACACTGCAGGTGCTCCACCTGACATTACCTGGTACCGCCCAGCAGTGCCAGGTACCTCAGACCTCCCAGGTACACCTCAGACACTGCCAGGTACCCTCGGACACTCCAGGTACACTTCTCGCACTCCTGGGTACACCTATGACACTTCCTGGTGCTCCTCATCGCCTCCCTGATGCCTCCCTCCCAGGTGCCACCTGACACTCCCAGGTGCACCGCTGACACTGCCAGTACACCTCCAGACACTACCAGGTTCACCTCAGACACCGGGTACCCTGAGGCACTCCCAGGTACACCTCAGGCACTCCAGGTGTGCCTCTGACACTCCAAGTGTGCCTCTGACACTCCCAGGCACACCTCTGACACTCGGGTGCATCCGCCTCCCGTGCTCACTGACACTCCTGGTACACCCCTGGCACTCCCAGGTACCTCTGACCTCCCAGGTACACCTCTAACACTCCCCAGGTACCCTCCTGGCATTCCCAGGTACACCTCTGACACTCCCAGTACACCTCAGACGCTCCTGGGTCACACCTCTCACACTCCAGGTGCACCTCTCACACTCCCAGGCACACCTCTCACACTCCCAAGTACACCGCGGTGCTAAGGTACACCTCTGACCTCCATGTGCACCTCCGACGCTCCCAGGTACACCTCTGCCACTGTCAGGTATTCCCGCAACCTCCTGGTACCACGCCTGACACTCTGCAGGTACACCTCTGACACTCCCAGGCCTTTGAGCTCTCCCAGGTACACCTCCAGACACTCCCAGATACACCGGACACTCCCAGGTACACTTCTCACCTCCCAGGTGCCTCCGGCACTCCCAGGTACACCTCTGGCCTCCCGGGTACACCTCTGGGCACTCCCAGGTGCCCAGCTCTGACACGCCAGGTGTACACCTCTGACACTCCCAGGACACCTCCGACACTCCCAGGGACTCCACTGACCTCCCTGTTACACCCGTGACACTCCAGGTACACCTCTGACACTCCCAGGTGCACCCCAGACACTCCCAGGTACATTTCTCTCACACTCCTGGTACCTATAACACTTCTAGGTACTCCTCTGTCACTCCTGATGCACCTCTAACACCCAGGTACCGTTGACCTCCCAGTACACATGGCACTGCCAGGTGCACCTCAGACACTGCCAGGTACACCTCAGACACTTCCAGGTATACCTGAGACACTCAGAGTACCTCAGACACTCCCAGATACACCGCCCAGCACTGCCAGGTACACCTCGTGGCTCTCTCAGGTACCTCCTCTCACACTCGCAGGTACCTCCAGCTCTCCCAGGTACTCTCTGCACTCCCAGGTACCTCTGACTCTCCGGGTACACCTTTGACACTCCCAGGTACACCTCTGAGCACTCCCAGGTACCTCTAACGCTCCCAGGTACTCCACTGACATTCCGTGGTACACCTCTGTTCGAACCCTCCACCCAGCACTTCGAACCACCATCTATTGTCCTGATCTACCTACCCAGCACCACGAAACAACGCCATCTAGGGTTGGATACGCAGTATGACTCGTCTTGGTTACCCTCCGGGGTTTCCCTTCTCCCTATCCTGGTTGTTGCGTCACCTCCTCAAGAAGTCTTCTTTGTCAGCTCCAATTCGAGAAGAGAGGCTTGGCTCTGGGAAGTGACCACAGGTCGTCTCACTCTAAACCTGCGTTGCAGTGACTACCTACCGTCACAATACTCAGCCTTACTCGTCGCCATCTCAGCTCCTCATAAAGTACTAGTATCTTGTATTAATTTCCCCCGTCCACTTGCTTCGAATTGTTTTATGTTTATTAATATGTATATACTGTTAATGTTTTGGTTAAATTTGGTTAGAGGTAATTTATAAGCTGAATATTTTGTTAAAGGATTTATGGTACTCTATGTCTGTATACTGCTTTCATCCTTTGTCTACCTTTTATAGTCCGATTATCTTTGTTTTTTTTAATTTGTTACCTGTTGGGATCTGGGTGAACCGTATAACTATATTCTGATCCCCAGCTCGTTACACCTCTGACCTCCTGGTGCACCGCTGAACACTGCCAGGTACACCTCCGACACTCCCAGGAACACCTCCGACACTGCCAGCTACTCCACTGACATTCCTGGTACCTCCGACCTCCAAGGTACACCTCTGACTCCCAGGTACACCTCCGACACTCCCAGGAACACCTCTGACCTTCCAGGTACACCTCTGACAATCCAGGGTACACCTCTGGCACTCCCAAGTACACCTCTGACAGTCCCAGGTACACCTCTGACCTCCCAGGTATCTCTGACACTCCCAGGTACACCTCTGACACTGCCAGGTACTCCACGACATTACCTGGTACACCGCTGACAGTGCCAGGTACACCTCAGGCTCTCCAGGTACACCTCAGACACTGCCAGGTGCCTCAGACACTCCGTGCACTTCTCGCACTCCTGGGTACACCTGTGACCTTCTGGCTCTCTGTCCTCCTGATGCCTCCCTAACCTCCCAGGTACACCATGACACTCCCAGGTACACCTGACACTGCCAGGTACACCTCCAGACACTGCCAGGTACACCTCAGACACTGCAGGTACACCTGAGACACTCCCCAGGTACACTCAGGCATCCGGTGTACCTCTGCACCTCAAAGTGTGCCTCTGACACTCCCAGGCACACCTCTGACCTCCGGGTACCCTCTGACACTCCAGGTGCTCACTGACACTCCTGGTACGCCCACAGGCACTCCAGGTACCTCTGACCTCCCAGGTGCCTCCTAACACTCCAGGTGCTCCCGACATTCGTGGTACCTGACACTCCCAGGTACCTTGGCTTACTGCCAGGTACCTCTGGCCTCCAGGACACCTCCGGCCTCCCAGTACACTTCTCCCCTCCCAGGTACACCTCCCGACACTCCCACGTGCACCTCTGACCTCCCAGGTACACCTCCTGGCCTCCAAGGGTACACCTCTGACAATCCCAGGTACACCTCTGACACTACCAGGTACACCTCCTCTGGCTCTCCCAGGTACACCTCTGACCCTCCCAGGTACACCTCTAACACTCCCAGATATACCTCTGTACTCCCAGGTACACCTCTGTCACTGCCTGGGTCTCACTGAGCATTCGTTGGTACCTCCTGACACTCCCAGGTACACCTCTGACACTCCCAGGTACACCTCTGGCCTCCCAGGTACACCGTGACCTGCTCAGGTGCACCTCCGGCCTCCCAGGAACTCCTCCGGCCTCCCAGGTACTTCTCCTCCGGACCTCCGACTCCCGTGCCTCAGGCTCAAGGTACCTCTCTTGCTCCAGGGTGTACCTCTGGCAATCCAGCAATACGTGGCTTCTA
>NW_024725133.1:0-11119 GCF_018991925.1 Homarus americanus | reverse complement strand
CGGATATTAGGACTCAACATTACACAAGCATCATAACAAATGATTATAATTTGTGAATGAATAAAAATGTTTATGTTCCATGAATGATGATCATTTTATTATGTTTCTTCGGTAGGTACATAAACAAAAACTGACAGCGTTATGATGACTGTGGGAATACATTGTTGGAAAAGCAAATGTTTGGGAAATTATTAAGAGTATAAATCACAGGACACGAGGGGTGATTCTCACTTACTATCGTCTATGTCGCGTGTAATGTAACTTTCAGCGAGCATGTTGGATATATATATATATATATATATATATATATATTTATATATATATATATATATATATATATATATATATATATATATATATATATATATATATATATATATATATATATATATATATATATATATATATATATGTGTATGTGTGTGTGTGTGTGTGTGTGTAATCCACTGTTAAACGTGTATATAATTGTTCCCTGAAGGGTGATGACACATACGGTGGGGTTGGCTACAACTGCTCGAGGGTCTCAGGGGAGTCCGTAAAGAGAGAAGATTAGGTGTCAAAACCAGCGTGTTAGCAGAAATTGACTGGGGGACGAGATAGGGGAGACACATAATGTAATATGCCTTCATTAATTGTTTCCCTCTTTTTTTCTTCTTCTTTTTAACAGGTGAATTATTGGGTGACTATTGTCATTTACTGGAGGTTTGGTACAAGCTGAAGGTTTACGCATCATCTGCACATTTACTTAGAAAACTTTCACCAGCTTCATCTATAATTATTATCAAAATATTAAAGGTTAAAACTTTCACCAGCTTCATCCTTAATTACTAATATATTAAATATTACAATGTTTCGCCTGCAGATACGACCACTCCAACATCTTCCAGGAGTCTCTGCCGTCACGTTACTTGCAATGTTCGGGGCTGGATGTTGCTACATTGGGGGAGTCGCGTGTTACACCCTGAGAGGCACTTAAAGGTAAGCAAATACATCAACCTGCTTGGAGAATGTTTCTTGCCTTCCTTTCGGCAGAGGGATATCCCTTTCCCACCAGGGCTCATCCTGTTTATTCACGACAGGTGTCCAACCCACACTGTCCGCATCGTTTGACGGTGGTTTGAGGGACTGCACCCTTCATCTCCTGGAATTACCCAGCAAAGGAGCGGACATGAAAGTGATTGAACACGTCTGGGCACAAATGGTCAACACATGGGCCATTGCACAAGAGAGGACTGCCCACCACCTCATGGCTCATGCCAAACTCAGTGGGAATTTCACAAGCATAAGCCGAAGCTATATAGTGTGAGGCCTTGTGACAACCATACCGGAGAGGCTGCCAGCAATGATAGTCAAAGAAGGCGACTGAACCAGATATTGAATAAATGTGCCTGTCTGGATATAAGTTTAGTTCTTTAAAATGTCAAAGAAACAATTATTAATGGTAAATGGTCAATGGTAAACTCATTAATAACTGAATTTATTCAGAGGTAATGTGAACGGCAATCCAAATGAAGAAGCTATGTTCCCTTTTTTACTCTTGCTTCTGTGGAAGGTTGGTTTGACTGGTAACTTTCATAGGCAGTTGTAGGGGACAGAAAGGAGCGCGGTGGTCCCTCCATCTACACAGTCTGTTAATCAACAAGCCACTGCCATGGTGTGCTACGGTGTAAGAGGTGCGACCCCCTAGCTGAACGCACCCTCCTGTTTGTGATCTCTGGTGTAAAGAATAAATAATGTAATAATGGCTGTTAATCTACAATTACTTTAAGGATCTCAAACAATTGCGTTTAAAGTTTACTCGTATCCATCGATATTCTTGTATCATCAATAGATAGTATACAAAACATTTATCCCCAGTGGTGGGTGGTGGTAAACAACAGATGCCTATGGCCTCCCCGCCATGAAACTCACACACACACACACACACACACACACACACACACACACACACACACACACACACACACCACAACCCACGTGTACGTGTGTGTGTGTGTGTGTATGTTCGAGCAACCATCACTGTCACCAGGTAGATCAATCACAGGTCACCCCCCAGTAGTATTTGGTGTGTATATCTCACGCAGGAGGTCCAGCACAAGTCACCAGGTACTACTATCTTTATTATAAAACTCTTCACAAATACCAGACAAACAGAGCCAACCCTCCCGCCTCCATCTTACTTTACCTGTAATATATTACCAAACTTCCTGTAACCATTTATAACCAACTCTACCGTTGTCGCCCAAATGAAGGATCACCTTTCACTTAATTACCAGTATCTTGTGGCCCAAATGAAGTAACATTCTTTCACCCTAATGAAATATGGGCAAACTGAATTTATCGCCCAAAAGAAAAACGACGATGGAAAAAAAATCGTCTTCTAGGGAAATTACTTAACCTAACACCTCATATATTTACAATCTAAAAGGAACAAACGGAAAAAAAAATGTTCCCCATAAAAGAAAATTACTTTAGCGCATAAAAAACCCCAATAATCACTACCCTTCGCCTGTTCCCTGTACCACTAGCGGGGAGGGGAGGGGGGAGGGGAGGAGAGAAATAAGTATTCAGAGTAGAGACACAATATCTCTCCTTCAGGCAAGTATTTATCACGCTTCCTTATTCTCTGAAGTAATCACTGCCACGCCTCCCGGGGCTATAAAACTAACTTATTATGCCCTGACCCGGGGAAGGAAAGGGGGGGGGGATGGGGGGAGGGCGTCCAGAGAGGGTTGGGGAGGGGGAGGAGTAGGAGGAAAGAGGGAAGATTAAGACAAGTGATGCTAATTGAACGGATGGAGAAGAAAACGATGGGAAGAAGAAGAAGAAGAAGAATTATTTGAAGGGGAGGAGAGGAATGTGGTTAACGAGTAATGGTGGAGGAGAAAAATAAGAGGAGAAATGATGATAAAAGAGAAGAACGTTGAAACGAAGAGGCGAAAAAAAACGAGAAAAAGAAGAAGGAAAAAGACAACACAAGAAAAGCTATAGATGAGAAAAATAAGATTAATTAAGAAAAAATAAATGATCACGGAGAGGAAGAAGAAGATTTAAAAGGGTAAGGAGAGGGTAAACGAGAGGATGGAAGGGAAAGAAGATGATAAATGATGAAAAGAGAAAGGGGGAAGGGAGGGAAGGGAAGAGGGAAGGACAGAAAAGGGGAAATTAATCACTGAAGGGGAGTAGAGTGACGTGGGTGTGAAGAGTTGGAAGAGAATATGATGGAGAGAGGGTGAGAGGTGAGGGAGAGGGGGTGAGAGGAGGATGAGAGGTGAGGGAGAGGAGAGTGAGAGGTGATAAAAAGAGGAGAGAGGGGTGAGAGAGGAGGGTGAGAGAGGTGAAAGAGGTGAGAGAGGTGAGAGGTGAGAGGTGGGGGAGAGAAGAGATTGAGAGGTGAGGAGAGGGAGGATGAGAGGGAGGAGGATCAGGAGGTGTGAGAGGTGGTGAGGAGGTGATACAGACAGGAGAGAGAATTGAGAGAGGAGGGTGTGAGAAGAGAGAGAAGGTGAAAGGTGGGGGTAAGAGGTGAGAGGTGAGGAGAAGGGTGCAAGAGATGAGGGAGAGGAGAGTGAGAGGTGATACAGAGAGGAGAGAGGGGTGAGAGAGGAGGGTGAGAGAGGTGAAAGAGGTGAGAGAGGTGAGAGGTGAGGGAGAGAGGAGGATAAGAGAGGTGAGAGGTGAGGGAGAGGAGAGTGAGAGGTGATACAGAGAGGAGAGAGAGGAGGGTGAGAGGTGGAAATAGGTTAAGAGGTGAGAGGTGAGAGGTGAGAGGTGAGGGAGAGGGGGTGAGAGGTGAGGGAGAGGAGAGTGAGAGGTGATACAGAGAGGAGAGAGGTGTGAGAGAGGAGGGTGAGAGAGGTGAAAGAGGTGAGAGAGGTAAGAGGTGAGAGGTGAGGGAGAGAAGGGTGAGAGGTGAGGGAGAGGAGGATGAGAGGAGGATGAGAGGTGAGGGAGCGGTGAGGGAGAGGGGAATAAGAGAGGTACGTGAGGTGAGAGGTGTGAGAGAGATGTGAGATAGATGAGAGGAGAATACGAGGGGTGATACAGAGAGAGAGAGAGAGAGAGAATAGCTTGATAATTGTGAGGTTAAAGAAAGAGATGTTAGACGAAGAGGGAGAAAGAGACAGAGAGAAGAAAAATACATATAAAAAATAAGAGTAAACAGGTATAGCTGATATGATATTAAAAACAAAATATTACTTAATGTTGGAAAATAGTTTTTTAACGAAATAACTAGACATAAAATCAAATAATTAACCACTTAGATGCTCATAGCCAAATATACTTCGTTTACCAACTCACGCCGTCAGCCAGGTAAGTTTGGTGCCACGTGTCCCAGGTTGACTTAGCTAATTAACCTATATGACGTCAGCAATGTGGCTATGGTATGATACGTTACATAAATTGGCTGGTTATTTATCTTGATTACGAAAGTTTCACGACAATATTTAACTTTAGTGTTTATTAACGTCATTTTCCTGTTTAGGTAACCGTCCGAATGATAGGAGAAACAAGTGAGAATATTGGCAAATAAATCTGAATAATCTAAGCCAGAGTAAAGGAGTGAATCTTGTACCTGAACAAATAAATAATACAAGACCAAGAAGGCAACTTATCACTCACAGACGACTTAATTTGGCCTAACATCAGTCAAGTAAATTAGTACGTATCATTCAGGGCCTCGTAATTACATAGGTCCAGTAATCATGTCTACAGTGGCCTGGTAATCAGGCTGGCTGTAAGGGACCACCACTCATGTTGCACCATTAATTAAGTCAGATATGAGCCTGGGTGGAATAGTCTAATGCTCCCTCATATGGTGACGGGTCAAATAGTCCTTAGTCATTATGCACCTCCCAATCTAGTCATTAAGATTAAACGCCATTAGAAATAGGACCTATTATAAATGAGGACTATTATGATTGACCCCCATTGGCCTTCAAGTAATGACAGGAGATGGAAGTTACTGGATGTTGTGAGGAACAGATGTTTGTTATAGTGGGGTCGAGGGAGGTGCCCTAAAGCTCAACAAAACAAACAATTATATCTCCTTATTGAAACACTCAAAATGTTCACAAACACTGGTTAAAATTTTGCAGCACCTTTTTTTAACTTCCCCTGATTATTTCTTTTGTGTGTTTTATTAAGGACATTGTGTACAAAGGGAAGGTGAAAAATGTTAACCAGCTACGACAGAAAATTCTAAGAGCTGCAGCGTGTATTACCAGTTCCATGTTTGCCAATACGTGGCAAGAAATTGAGTATGGTTAAGACTAAAAGTGCCCAAATTGAAGTCTACTAAGCAGACATAGGGAGAAAACTTTAGAGAAAATGTGTTTAATGCGAAATAAAATTTATACCGTTTATGGAGTGTTGTAGTTCTGGGGAAGTTAAACTAACGAGGAAAACTATATTTTCTCCGGAAACTGTAGCAACTGTATTTAGCTGTAAAAGTTGAACCTGTTGGCGAGGAACAATTCCAGTACTGATGTCTGAGAGGAAATTAAGGAAAAGAATTTACCGGAGTTTACAGGACTACTGGTTGAATTTATATATTGAATCAAGAGAGACGTATGAATATATTATTTATTTTACCATATACTGTATAGTTTCGTGTTTTGTGAGGATACACATTAGTCTAGAAAAGTCTTTGTTTTGTCAAGAATCAAAACTAAATTGATTCTTTCTATGTGAGGGAAGCGATCATGATAGTTTATTGGCCTTTACAGATAAAAAAATATATATTTGAAAGCATGGGCTGATTATCTTATATATAATTCTTACATCGCGTAAATGAATCTTTATACTTATCTGTTTTGCCAATCTATCTGAAAGTGTCTGAACTCTCCTAATTCTAATATCCCTTACGGGGTGAGGAGTACAAGCTCGAAAAAACGTACTCTAAATTTTATGAGGACAGAAGTCACTCGCTTCTACCAGACGAGATCACACGTCACCGATAAGGTTGAGGGGAACACCAACAACCATGACAAATTAAGAGTTTCCATACCATCTCTTGTTATTACCAAATGTCCTCACATATGTATATACATTTTGTGAGATGTATGGCTGATTTCTCATATTCATTACTGATTGTAATTATTTTCCTTGCGTTTTATTATTTACTGAACATTAATAAACGACTTAGATTCCTACAAATTAACTATTCTCAAAAAAATAATATTGCCTATGGATTTAAATTTAATCCTCATCAAGTTCGAGTGATCTTTTTGTATTAAACAGAAACTAATAAGACCAACCAAACACTTCACTGTACACATCCCGAAACGTGTATTCAAGTAGGTCAAACTTTACAAGCTGATATCAACATGAACTTTCAAAAGCGTTTTCAAGGATATACTTCACAACCAACCATTAGAAACAGACAGGCAGAGTTGTCATGTGGGACTGAGGTAGAGTCGTCATACGGGACTGAGGTAGAGTCGTCATACGGGACTGAGGTAGAGTCGTCATACGGGACTGAGGTAGAGTCGTCATACGGGACTGAGGTAGAGTCGTCATACGGGACTGAGGTAGAGTCGTCATACGGGACTGAGGAGTCTCGTCATAGTGTGGGAGCAAAACATCCTCTTAAGGTTGAGGAGGTTAGGTTGCCCTTGATACCATCGCTCAGTGACTTGGTCGCTTCCTTCAACGCTTCTCACCACAAGATGACACTGCAGACGCCCTTAGTTCTTCTTGAGGGAGCCGAGGCAGAACTCAACTAGCCTTTGCCAGTAATTGAAGTCTTTGACCCCACGTTGCAGCCACATTTCTGGTTCTCCGACCGACTCGAGACTGAATTTCACGGGCGGTGGAGAAAGACAAGATTGTCGAGGGGCAATTCAGAGACGACAGAGTCAAAGGATTTCCACCAGGAGGAGAAGTGGCGTCACTTGCCTTGTGCTGGAAGTTTGTAAGACCTATCTCGCGACTCAACTGTTATTAGTGTTACCGCAAGTTTTATATTGCTACTCCTCTTGCGTTTCAGTGAAACATTACAAAGATTAAAAACAAAGAATATTAGCATTGTTTTTTTAAGGATTCCTTAAGGGTTTATAGTGTCGGAACAATTAATATATGTATATATATATATATATATATATATATATATATATATATATATATATATATATATATATATATATATATATATATATATATAATTTATATATATAAATAAAGTATATATATATAATTTATATATATATATATATATATATGTATATATATATATATAAATTATATGCTAATGTTTCTGATCTTTTAACAAACGTCATTCAAACTAAGAAGAACATAACACCTAACGTCATGTATATGTTTAAAAATTACCCATCTTGAATATTCTGTGGCCTGACATCCCCGCGTGAGACTTGTGAAATTATGAAGGAAGTGGAACATGGATATGTACTCTCTCTGAGTCCATGATGCAGGTCATCGGGTCTCAGCCCTAATGGGACTATCTTAACCTAATATGATCTGACCATTAGGCCCGGGCCCCACCACGAGTGGACTCAACACTAATGGTTATGTTAAGTTGGAGTCTATTAGGACCAGCTCATTTGACCATTCACCGCCTATAACAGTGAAAGTGTGTCCCAGAGGCCTATTTGCTCGCTAGGAGCAGTGCGGATGCAGCACACTGAATACTTAGCCCGGTGCTTAATAGTTTGGATCATCCTGGTAACTAAAGTACCTGAAACACTTCTTTAAAGGCAAGACTTCCCTGAGTATACATTACTGCGAGTGTCCACACACACACACACACACACACACACACTCACAGACACACGTAGAAGAAAAAAGTGTTCAATATATTTATTCCTTGAACATTTACCCAAAAAACAAAAACAAATAGTAAACTATCACTGTGTCAGGGTCATATAAATCGTTGCAAAATGAAAAGACTTTTTGATACTCTGGACAGCGCTTAGTCACTGAAATATTAACGGGTAAAAATGCAGGTCTGTTTTAGAACTTCTGAGTAATTCAAGGAGAGGAAGGTCAGAGTGATACAGGCAGCTCTGGACTTTGTGCTGTCACATTTGTATGTGTGTTTTCCTTATATATATATATATATATATATATATATATATATATATATATATATATATATATATATATATATATATATATATATATATATATATATATATATATATATTCTTCACTTTCTAGTCTTCCTTTCGATATATGTAAAGTTGTTCTATGTATACCTAAAAGAGGATTTGTAAATACATACACATTAACGATATCAATTCTTATCGTTGTATCACTGCAATATGTTACCAACCTCGCTTAAGAATTATGGACACATTACCTCGATAATTCCCTGGATAATTATTTCGAAATCTAGCACATATTCTTACTTAGAAAAGGAAAGCAAATAAAAATATCTTGAGGAAAAATACTTTGAAAACTTTCCAGAAAACCAAATTAGTATTTGATGTGTTATAAAAATTATTTATCTCTGTGTTTCTTAACAATATTTCGTATCTTCTTATCACTATTCACGCTAAGTAAAGAAAGAATTTTTGCTGAAAGGCCAGGGAAGGTGATTGACTGGTGCGGTGCGGGGATGAGAGGCTGAGGCTGCCTCACTGAAGACTTAACTCAACATTGATGGATGTAGCAAGCTGAGAGTGTGGGTGTAAAGGAGACTCGAGATGACACTTATTTTTCACACAAGGAAATCCCAGGCAATGTGCAGGTTGAAAGCCTGCCTGTTGATAATGCAAGATATATATACTGTAGAGAGAGAGAGGGGGAGGAGGTGGAGTGAAGGGCTTCCTGAATGTTAGAGTGTTTTCATCGTAAAGTAAGGAGTGGACGTTGTGAGAGAGGGAAAAAAACCGTTCTTCGAAAACCACGAAGAGAAAGAAAGAAAGCAAGAAGGAAAGGCGTTTTTATTATCAGTCTGTTGAGTGGAGGAGAGTGTGTGTAGAGAAAGAAGGAAAGAGTAAGATAGAGGGAAAGGTTGGAAATTATTTGCTATGTCTTTCCAATTGAAGTAAATGTTGTCATGTTATGTAATACAGTATATGGTTGCTCGCTCCCAGTGGACAGGAAGTAACTTTATGTTGTTACTGAGGCCAAAGATTTAGAGATGTGACATACGGCCATTTTTTTAAACATTCAGGGAGGTAAGGCCAAAGAATAATCCCGAACACCGGGTTTCTTTTAAATAACACGGCAAATAGATTCGTGAAATTCGAATAGCAGTCAGTATATTCGGGTTAATTTTTAGTAACCGTAATGCCGTAACACGAGAGAGGTGGTAGTTGTGATCCCTTACTATTGGCAGCCTGAGCAAGTCAAATGTATTGTAAGACTGATCAGGTGCGAACATTTCCCCCCAAAATATGTAATATATCCTAAGGTAACCTAACAAATACTGCTTATACCTGACTCCACCGGAACAACAACCAAACAGTGAAATATACTTTAGGATATTAATAAGTATCCCCAATGTTAAAACAAAACAAAAACACTATTAATGATGGTGTAGTCTTTTGAGAGATTAATATTATGGCCTACCATTTGAAGTGCCATTTACATATATACATTGCACAATAGTATATTACAAATTCAACCTTCATGATCCATTAAATTTCAGAATTTTACATAAACAAACAATTATTTAGTGAACAATAAAAGGGATTTATGAAAAGCGCGAGCCTCCAGTGCCAACAATACAAACACAATTAAAACATTCCCACTCTTGGTCTCCTCTTTAAATATCACTTATATTGAACTTTCAACTTTGCGACTAAATGGAAGGAGCTAAACGAAATGACCCTCACTAGATCATGAACACTCACACTGCCACACGTGACACCTCCATGGCCTCGAGGATTAAAGCCACAACTTTCATTATATTTTGCTTGAAAAGAAAACATATGAGATAAATCGTTGGTGTATAATTCGATTTTATTTACCATGAAAACGACACATAAGAGATAGGTCAGAGGGAGAAAATCTTCATTAAATTTCGTTTTTAAAATATTCTGTGTATTCGATTGAGTAGAGGGCTAAGTTGCAGCTTGTATCTCTAATCACAACTTTGTGTATAAACAAATCAATAAGTTATCACAGTTGGGTGGTCTGAGGATATCCCGGACTCAAACAAGTGACCCTAAAGACAGGAAAAAAAACACTGCATCCACTCAGCCACGGCACCCCAATATACCCTACCTAAGAGAGGCTATATTTAGTCTAGATCAGAATGATATAATCTGATTTATACAGTAAGTTATAATAATATAAAGTAGTGCAGTATAACCCATTAGAGGATGAGTTTGCACGTTGCTCATAACTAATTATTGGTTTAACAGACATAACAGTCAGTTAGCAGGAACTAGCAAGTACAGCCGCCGACCAGGAGGATCACGTCCACCGCGGCAACCAATTAACAGGATCAAGAAAGCAGAGCAAGCAAATAGGAGGCAGTCAGTAATCTAGCAAGAGCCCCTCAGCCAGCCAACTAGCAGACTAGCAAGGAGAGGCAGCAGCGCTCTCCGTTAGTGGATATTACAAAGTGTCGAGCCAAAACTGCCGTGGGAATGGTCCTGTTTCCTGATGTTGCTTCGTCATGGGCTGAGTGAGTTGATAAAGTGGTCGAGTGTTGAGTGATATATACGACCATGGCCAGGCGCCGTTGCTTTCAAGGCCTTTAATTAAAAGTCTTTCTGTATATAATCACCAATTATCTTTAGGTTCATAATACAATAATTCACATTGAAACTTATATTCGTTATTGTCTTTTCGCCATTATATTGGAACTGGAATTGCTTGAGACTTTCCTGTTATTATGCATGTGAAGCGAGAGTCATTCCTTTAACATAACACCAGGCGTAGTGTGGCAGTAGCATAAAATGAACCTTAGGTCAGCAAGGATCTGTGACTAGAGTGCACCATTATATGTATGAAAATTAAAGTTACTTTGTGTGTCAGTGTTCTGGAACGATGATAACATCAATACAAACCGAAGCATTAGTGATATTTTTATATTTTCATCCAACTGGTTTATACACAAAATGCTTGAAGAGATACTTAACGTTAATAAAGTAAATGTAGGAAAAATTATAAAATACATATGAAGTAACAGTGATTCATAATT
>NW_024725132.1:0-9239 GCF_018991925.1 Homarus americanus | reverse complement strand
ATTCATCACTACCACCACCATATTCATCACTACCACAACCACATTCATCACCACCAGCACCATCTTCACCACTACCACCACCATATTCATCACAACCACCACCATAATCATCATTACTCCCACCATATTCATCACTACCACCACCATATTCATCCCTACCACCACCAACATATTCATCACAACCACCACCATATCCATCACTACCACCACCGTATTCATCATTACCACCACCATATTCATCACTACCACCACTATATGCACCACTACCACCACCACCATATTCATCACTACCACCACCAAATTCATCACAACCACCACCATATTTGTCATTACCACCACCATATCCATCAAAACCACCACCATCAATTCATCATTACTGTATGTATATTATGTATGCTGTATTATATATTATGTATGTATATTATGTATGTGCTCCATTTATATATATTATTTATTCAGCCTGGCGACATATGGAAGCTGTTAGTGTGTCACTTGCCATACGTCGCCTATAGTGCAGTTGACCAACAGACAGGTTGAGGAGCGCTACTCCCCTTGTGTACATATCTCTTATCCAGTAAATCGAACCTACAAAATTATACAGGTGTTTGTGTTCGCTCCTGTATATTGAACCTATTACCCAGAACACGAACATGGCGCAGTGAACCGGTTTTACTGGATAATTACGAGTGACAGTGCAAAGTTTGTGGAAAGCCAGCTTACGGACTCCTTCCCTGTGTCATCCAACCGCCGCCCGCCACCCCTCCTCGAAGAATTTAGCAACTTTGAGCAGTGTCAGTGACAGTGATTTTCTGTGAAATGTTTTAGTGCATTGTGTGTTTCGTGCCATACATGTGTGACCTTGTTCTAAAGGATTCCCAAGGTACACGGCATGTTCTGGGCATTTGTAAGGAGTAGACTTGAGTACACCTCCCCTCGCGAAGCCTGGAGGGTAACTGCCGCTAGTCGTCGTCTCCACCCCCCCTCACAGTGTCGTCTCCACCCCCTCTCACAGCTCGAGGCGAGACGCTCTCGCCCGCCTGGCACACACACATACATGTACTAACACACTGACATCGGCGATTTCCTTATATATATTTTATATATATAATCTACTTATCTGTGTATTTAATTAATTTTTTGTCTGAGATCTTGTTGATACGACGGGCTGACCGGTCAACACTGATTTAGACACAGTACACAGATGAAGTAGTTATGTCTCGTGCCTTACGTAGCCGTGGAGCCAGCGCCCGGATGAGTCAGTCGGATGATAGCTCCGCAGAGATGGATGACCAGGCTGACCATGACGCTCCAGCTCCCACAACATCGCGCAGCCCTTCACCTCGATATTCAGCGTTGTCTCCAGAGATAATTGCTTTAATGAAGTTTATGAGAGATGAAAGGCGCGAGGATGAAGCTAACAGACGTGTGGCGGATGAACACAGAAGGCAAGCAGAGGCAGAGAGAGACCACCAACGGAGATTGGAAGACAGTGCACGGTTTGAAGCCTTGATATCTCGCCTCACTGTTAACCAAGCCCCTGGCTTTAACACTGCCTCGGTACTGACTGGTTCAGATACCTCATCAATGCTCTCTTCACGCCCACCAGCCCCACCTAAAGCAGCAGCTCAAACACCGCCCATCTTGAAGCCTGATGTGAATTTCCAGACTTTTCGTGAATGGCGGCGACGGTGGACTGATTATTTTACAATGGTGGATCTCCAGAGTTTGTCACAGCCTAAACAACTCATCCAGCTGCGTATGTGCCTGTCCTTGGAAATTCAGCGTGTCTTAGAACATACGTTGCAGGTACCTTCGACCTCTTCGTTGTCTGTAGAGGAGGTACTGGACATTCTACCACGGCACATCAAAGGACAGCAGAATGAAGCTCTGCGCAGGAGGGAATTGTTTAGCTGCAGACAGATGGAGGGCGAGACTTTTGACACCTTTTATGTACGACTTAAGAGAGCCTCGGAAGAGGTAGATGTATGCCTAGGCCACCACCAGCAGTGCGAGGAGACCCAGTTGAAGCAGGTGATCCTGATGGGTGTTAAGGACGAGGAGCTTGTCCAACGCCTCACCTCCCTCGACTCTTCCTCTTCTCTCAAGTATGCTTTGACGATATGTCGCTCCTATGAGGCTGCCAGGTGTGCCACCTCTGCCATCCGAGCTCCCCCTCCAGCTGTACGCGCTGTGTCCCGGTACAAGGACAAGAAGTCTGCTCCTACGCCTTCGCCCACCACATCCACGCCCGGTTCATTTTGTAACAACTGTGGTAAGCAGCACGGAACACAGGTGTGTCCAGCTGCTGAGTCTACCTGCAACAGTTGTGACCGTAAGGGCCACTGGTCAGTCACAGTACGGTGCCCAGCTAAACGCGTCCAGTGCAATGTGTGCGGTCGTCTGGGCCACTATGACAAGTGTTACCCTACCCACAAACCCAAGGGACAGCGTCGGTGGAAGCTTCAGCGCCCTTCTACCGGTAAGGGCCGCCCACAGTCTTCCAATCAGAAGCGTGACGACCCTGGACAACGCTCGAGACATATTAGGAATGTGTGCTCCCCCTCGCGTCCCAGGACCAAAGTCCCCCAGTACAACAGTGTCATCGTGACCTACGGCAGTGTGTCATCCCGTCTTCAGATGTTGCCCGACACCGGCGCTGATGCTACAGTCATCGGTCCCCAGCATTTGCAATGCTTGGGGCTCTCTCCAAGCGATCTAGGACCGCCTCCCAAGGACCTCTGCGTCACGGCAGATGGTTCACAGATGGCCCCAGCCCTAGGTTCACTCTATGCACATGTCACCTTTGGCAACAGGTCGTGTCAAGCCTGGATTGACGTGCATAATGGTGTCCCGACTCCTTTGCTGTCCTACAGACATTGCCAAGAGTTGGCCATCATCTCCCAGGACTTCCCAACACCGATTCTCGAGGTAAAATACGCCAACAGGGTGCACGAAGGGAGCAGCAACTACCCTGCTGCCGCCCTACCCCGACCTCTGGCCAGTGACACCTCTCTTTCGGTAGTTGTCCCTGCTGCTTCAAGTCTCCACGCCTTGGCTCGCCTCCACGACAGTCACTGTGGAGCTGAGGCCACCAAACGGCGTGCAAGACAGACTGTGTTCCGGCCTGGCATCGACCCCGACATCTCCAATGCTGTCCAGGTGTGTAAGCCCCGCCACGTACTACAACCCAGCCAGCAGCAGGAACCCTTCATAAGTGACGACAACCCCACCCGCCCCTTTGAGTCTGTGTCGGCCGACTTTTTCTCTGTGTCAGGAAAGTCCTTCCTTGTTATCGTCGATCGTCTCTCTGGTTGGCCGGTTGTCATCAAGTGCGGTAATGACACGACGTCTGCCGCCACCGTCAGCAAGTTCCGCCACTACTTCCGTGACGTGGGCGTTCCTGTGCGCCTGCGAACCGACGGAGGGCCTCAGTTCACAAGTCGGGACTTTGCTGTGTTCCTTGACCGATGGGGAGTCCGGCATGTGTTGTCATCGCCCCATTACCCGCAGTCCAACGGCCACGCTGCGGCTGCTGTCAAATCCTTGAAGCACCTCATCCTTAAGGTGGCCCCTTCTAGGAATATTGACTGCGAGGCCTTCGACCGGGGTCTTCTTGAACTCCGCAACACACCTAACTACACCGGAGGGCCCCTGCCCAGGTTTTGTATGGATGCCCCCTTCGTTCTTGTGTCCCTGCTCACCCTCAATCCTTCTCCAAGGAGTGGCAGGCCAAGACAGAGGATTGTGATCGCCGAGCCGCCGAACGTGTTCAAGACGTCGTCGCCCGCTACAACGACCACGCCCGTTCTCTCCCCAAGTTAAGTGTCGGCACCCAAGTCCGTGTTCAGGACCCAACCTCCCTACGTTGGGACAAAGTAGGCGTAGTCATGGGCCTCCGTAGGTCACGAGACTACCAGGTGCGATTACCCAGTGGTAGTGTGTGGTGGAGGAACCGCCGTTTTCTCCGCCCAGTAACAATGCCTTCTGCTGACCCCGCCACCAGTGTTGAGTCCCATACCCTTCCCAGTGATCTAGTCCCTCGACGCTCAGAACGGATCCAAAAGAAAAGGTCCTCTCAAGACTTTGCTATGAGTGTATAGGGGGGAGGGAGGTGTATGTATATTATGTATGCTGTATTATATATTATGTATGTATATTATGTATGTGCTCCATTTATATATAGTATTTATTCAGCCTAGCTAGCAGCGTGTGGCAATGTAATTACCATGTCCCACATGTTTAATTAATGTGCCTGGCGACATATGGAAGCTGTTAGTGTGTCACTTGCCATATGTCGCCTATAGAGCAGTTGACCAGCAGACAGGTTGAGGAGCGCTACTCCCCTTGTGTACATATCTCTTATCCAGTAAATCGAACCTACAAAATTATACAGGTGTTTGTGTTCGCTCCTGTATATTGAACCTATTACCCAGAACACGAAGAATTACCACCACCATATTCATCACTACCACCACCATATTCATCACTACCACAACCACATTCATCACCACCAGCACCATCTTCACCACTACCACCATCATATTCATCATTACCACCACCATATTCATCATTACCACCACCATATTCATCACTACCACCACCATATTCATCACTACCACAACCATATTCATCACCACCAGCACCATCTTCACCACTACCACCACCATAATCATCATTACCGCCACCATATTCATCACAGCCACCACCATATTCATCATTACTCCCACCATATTCATCACTACCGCCACCATATTCATCACTACCAACACCATATTCATCATTACCACCACCATATTCATCACTACCACCACCACCACCACCATCTTCATCACTACCACCACCACCACAACCATCTTCATCACTACCACCACCACCATATTCATCACTACCACCACCATATTCATCATTACCACCACCATATTCATCATTACTGAAGGTTCCAAGTGTTCCTTGAAGAATGCAGTGATGGGTAGGGAAACACCGGGTAACACTGAAGTCCGTTTATTCGGATAGGAGAAATACAGGTGGTGACTAGCGTGTGCCATGCACGGCCCACAGAGTCAGACTGAGACTGCCTTGCCATATGGCAGCCTCGGTGCAATGTTGCCACATAAAACGTGCAGTGTGCCACGTAATTATATACATAGATGCTACTCGGCACAGTAGCTTATATACAAGGTTGCTACTCGGCACAGTAGCTTAGATACATAACCTACATCTCCCTCCCCCCCTCACGCTCATAGTCTTTGTCTTGAGCGGATTTCTTAGTCCTAAGTCGCTCCGAGCTTCGAGGTGCACTGTGGGGCGGATCCTCATGAGGTGTAGGGGACTCGTCCTCAGTCAGGGGGCCAGCAGCAGGGGGTGGGACTGGCTGGAGGAAGCGGCGGTTCCTCCACCAGACACGGCCGCTCGGCATCCTGACCTTGTAGTCCCACGACTGGCCGACGCTCATCACTATGCCCACCTTGTCCCAACGTGTCGTCGTCGGGTCCTGGACGCTGACAAGGGCACCAATCTCCAGCGGCTGAAGAGGGCGGGCACGGTGGTCATACCGAGCCTTGGCGTCCTGGGCACGTGTAGAGGCGCGGCGGTCGCAGCTCTCGGCTCTGGTCTGCCAGTCCCTCGCAAAGGCCTTGGCGTGTGCAGGAACGCAAGAGCGGAGAGGGTGACCATACAGGATCTGGACAGGGGAGCGTCCTGTGTGGGTGGGAGTGGACGCGGGTTCTGGGCAGCTCTGTGTGGCAGCACCAGGCGCGACGCTCGTCGACTCACGCACCCTGCTGGCGGTGTAACGAGCAGCTGGGATCTGCTCGGGAAAGTCTCTGGGCGCCACGCATAACTCCTTGCAGTGCTCCCACGACAACAAGGGTGTAGCGAGAGTAGGCTGCACGTCGATCCATCCGTGACACGACCTGTCGCCGTAAGTGATCTCCGCTTGAAAGGAGCCCACAGCGTCCGGCATCTGGGAACCGTCCGCATTGTAGTACAGCAGCTGCGGCGGTGGTCCCAGGTCACGTTTGGTGAGGCCCAGTTTCTGGAGGTGCTTCAACCCAATCACCGTAGTATCAGCGCCGGTGTCCGGTATCAACTCGATGTGACCCGACACATCACCGTGTGTGACGGCGACGCGGATGGTGGGGGAAGGGGTAGCCCTGGGGCGTGTGGTCGATTCCACCCTCCTGATGTGACTCAGCTGCTGCTTGGGGCTGCGTGGGCCATCTGAAGGGGGCTGCGTGCGAACCACCCCGAGGGAAGTGCGCTGCTTTCCTCCTCGTCTCGGGCTTTTGGGCTTGGGTTGGCGACAGCACTTGTCGTAGTGTCCATAGCGACCGCAGGCCTGACATTTGCAGCCTCGTGCAGGGCACCTGTCTGTGTTAGACCAGTGGCCCTTACGGTCACATCCACGACACATTGCGTCGGCGGCCGGGCATGTCTTGGGGCCATGCTGCTTTCCACAGCTGCCACAGGAAGCACTAGGCGGAGGCGTGGAAGAACGTGCGGCAGCCTTCACGTTGTTGCCCGCCTTCTTATCCTTCTTGTATTGTGAGATAGCTCTCACAGCAGGTGGGGCCCGTAAGGCAGAGGTGGCGGACTTGGCGGCCTCGTACGACCGACATTCAGTCACTACCACCTGGAGTGTGGAGGAAGCGTCCAGAGGGATGAGTCGCTGCACCAACTCTTCGTGCCTGACACTTGTCAAGATCCCGTGCTTGATCCAGGCTTCCTCACATTCCCGGCTGTGCGCCTTGCAGATGTCGATCTCCTCTGACAAACTCTTCAAGCGTACAAAAAAGTCGTCAAAGGATTCGTTCTCCGCCTGCTTGCAGCTGGTGAAGGCGCGGCGACGCAGAGCCTCGTTATTCCGACCTTTAACGTGCTCCTGTAAAAGGTCGAGCACATCCGTCACTGAAGATGTAGAATCGGGAGGCACTTGCAACGTGTGCTCCAAAACTCACTGGGTCTCCAGCGACAAACACATCCGCAGTTGGATGAGCTGGTTGTTTGGAGGCATGCTGTCAAGGTTCACCATCGTGGAGTAATCTGTCCAACGCCGCCTCCACTCACGAAAAAGCTGAAACGTGACGTCTGGTGAGAGGGCGGGTGGGGGTTGAACAGATGCTTTGGGAGCTGTTGAAGTAGCAAGAGTGCCTGGAGGACTCTGGTGTGGTGGAGGAGGGAGGGTATTGGCGCCTTGATGCGCGCTACCTGCGAGTGAGGGAGGGTGGGTTAGCGCCAGGGTCGCCAATAGTGCCTCAAAACGCAACTTTTCCTCCTCTCTTCGTGTCTCCTCCCTCTGAAGTTCCATCTCTCTGTGTCTCTCGTCCCGGTCGTCCATCCACCTCAGAATTGTGGCAATGTCCATCACTGGAGGTGGAGGATGAGAGTCTGCACCCGGTGGAGGGGAAGGTGGTGGGGAGTCGTGTCTCCCATCTTGACGTTGTCCATTCTTACCGCCCATCTTAGTGTGTGCGTGGACTGCACTGTTTAGTATATAAAGTGGCGCCTCAACAGCTCGAACCACATATATATGACATAAACGGCGCAGAAATAACGCATAGAGTCCACTGTTCTGTCCGTGAGTGAGTGCCTGCGTGCGTGTGTGTGTGTCTGAGACAGCAGAGCGTGGTGGCTCGCGGAGGCAAAACCGTCAGTGTCTCCCTGGATGTCACACGAGAAGGGTGTACGCCTGCGTGCTCCGTGGGTACCACAAAAAACGAGGCCAATGCTCAACTCTCAGCTCTAGACATGCTAATACACTGACACTAACACTGCCACCGTCACTAAAAGCACTGTGACGGCCCAACACTGCACATCGCGGCGAAACACAATGCAACACAACACATGAAGAGTCGACGCGCACATCACATCGCCGGCAGGCTGTCCATTGTTCACACACTTGTAAGTCCACAGATCCTAGTCACTGCGCCATGAAGGTTCCAAGTGTTCCCTGAAGATTGCAGTGATGGGTAGGGAAACACAGGGTAACACTGAAGTCCGTTTATTCTGATAGGAGAAATACAGGTGGTGACTAGCGTGTGCCATGCACGGCCCACAGAGTCAGACTGAGACTGCCTTGCCATATGGCAGCCTCGGGGCAATGTTGCCACATAAAACGTGCAGTGTTGCCACGTAATTATATACATAGATGCTACTCGGCACAGAAGCTTATATACAAGGTTGCTACTCGGCACAGTAGCTTAGATACATAACCTACAAATACCACCACCATATTCATCACTACCACCATCATATTCATCACTACCACAAACATATTCATCACCACCAGCACAATCTTCACCACTACCACCACCATAATCATCATTACCACCACCATATTCATCACAACCACCACCATAATCATCATTACTCCCACCATATTCCTCACTTCCACCACCATAGTCATCACTACCACCACCACCATATTCATCACAACCACCACCATATTCATCACTACCACCACCAAATGCACCACTACCACCACCACCATATTCATCACTACCACCACCGTATTTATCACTACCACCATCATATTCATCACTACCACTACCACCATATTCATCACTGCCACCACCATATTCATCAATACCACCACCATATTCCCATCACTACTCACCACCATATTCATCATTACCACCACCATATCCATCACTACACCACCATATTCATCAATACCACAACCATATTCATCAACACCAGCACCATCTTCACTACCACCACTATATATTAATCATTACCACCACCATATTCATCATTACCACCACCATATTTATCACTACCACCACCATATTCATCACTACCACAACCATATCTTCATCACCACCAGCACCATCTTCACCACTACCACCACCATAATCAATATTACCACCACCATATTCATCACAACCACCCCCATATTCATCACTACCACCACCATATTCATCAGTACCACCACCATCATATTCATCACTACCACCACCATCATATTCATCACTACCACCACAATATTCATCACTACCACCACCATATTCATCATTACCACCACCATATGCATCAATACCACAACCATATTCATCCCCACAAACACCATCTTCACCACTACCACCACCATATTCATCATTACCAACACCATATTCATCATAACCACCACCATATTCATCACAACGACCACCATATTCATGATTACCACCACCATATTCATCACTACCACCACCATATATATCACTACCACCAACATATTCATCACTACCACCACCATATTC
>NW_024725131.1:0-5498 GCF_018991925.1 Homarus americanus | reverse complement strand
TATATATATAAATATATATATATATGTAATATTCAGAAATTTCAGAGTAATTTCAAATGCCCCGCCATTAGCGATACTGAGCGTTCAAGGTCATCTGAGGGGAGAGAGTGCTTCCTGCTCACAGCGAGAGATGGTGGAACTAGGCCTATATGATATTAAATGTAATTCACCGAATTAATAATGATGCGATTCATGAAGTAAGGGACTATTATTGAATTTGAAATTATTATAGATCGTTTATCAGTCTGAATAATGTTACGGGTGTCCCAAGGAGTTATTAGTTAGGCGGAAAATATGTCACGTAGGCCTAAGCTAACGCCTTGAGAGGACGCGACGCTGGCTGGCCCTCAGTCGCGGGGAGGATTCATACAAAACAAGACGTCCCTGCGCGTCCGTCACAGAAATAGTCACGTGGCCTAGTCACCTGTGTTGCACTATTGCAGTATAACAAGTAAGTCTCATTCGATCTCAGACAGGGTTAGATAGGGCAGTGGTAAAGTAAACTAGAGCTAACAGTGAGTTCATTTCAGGGTTTCCGCCAGAACCCACTTTACCGGAGTTGACCGGAGTTTGACTGCGAGAGATTGACTGCCGTTTGAGACTGCCGTTGATGATTGAGGGTGGCGATTGTCGCTATTGGACCGATCAGTGTAGGCCTGTCACTGTTTAGCGGGGTAGCAAAGGATCTCTTGAGTGAACGAGTGCTCCCGACAACTAACACGACACGGGACCAGCATCAGCAGTGGGTGATCAGTTCTTACCACTCGGGTGCACAACACCACATGTCCCGAGCAGCTTAGTGAAACCCTCTTGCTAACGGGAAGCTAAAGTTTCTCTCAACTGTACAAGGTCTGATTGGCTCACTCCCTTCCGCTTTATCGACGCACTGGGAGTACACTGAGGCTATCTGAGTAAACTAATGGTCACACACTGAGACCGTGAGTCTAGGTCTCTAGGAGATACCTAGAGGAACATCTTCCCTCCCTTATTACAGGTGTAGTTAACACCATTCCTCAGACTGATATTATCTTGACGTGTGTAGCTTAATAGTCCTAAATAATTTTGATATTATTGTTTTTTAATGTTTGTGCCATTAAGTGGAACCAGAGTGATACTGTGATTTGATTCTTTTAATGCATCTAATTGTTCTTCATAATTCTGATCTCAGGTATAACCTTGTTCCCCAGAGTAGTGGTTAAGTTAGGTTAGGAAGTGTGCATCTGTTGGGGTGCTATTATTTTGTTGAAAGCCCTTAAGGCCTATTCATTGTAGAGTATTTAATTTCTTAAATTTTATTACCATTTCCTCAGTGACTGATATTATTTTGTTGAAAGCCCTTAAGGCCTATTCATTGTAGAGTATTTAATTTTTTATTTTTTATTACCATTTCCTCAGTGACTGATATTATTTTGTTGAAAGCCCTTAAGGCCTATTCATTGTAGAGTATTTAATTTCTTATTTTTTATTACCATTTCCTCAGTGACTGATATTATTTTGTTGAAAGCCTTAAGGCCTATTCATTGTAGAGTAGTTAATTTCTTATTTTTTAATACCATTTCCTAAGTGACTGATATTATTTTGTGAAAGCCTTTAAGGCCTGTTTCATGTGTGCAAGCAACATTTCTTAATACTTCAAGTTTATTGTTGCCTGAGTTTCTAATAATTTCTATATCATGTATAACTTTTATTCCCCAGAGTAGTGTTTTAAGTTCATGTTAAGAGGTGCACATATTGGTGTACCATTATTTGATTGTGTTTGTAGTGTTGGAGGGAATATAAGTGTCTAAATTTTACAGTGTGTCTCATTCATCCCAGTCACAGACGCTATCTTTCCACGGGTCACGGACAATTCATTTTGTTTAGTAGATTTAAGTGTTCTTTTGCTGGTTCGGGATTTTTCTCAAAGGGGCGCTTCCACTGCCATTACCATCTATTAATTTTAATAAACCCCAAGTCAAGTGAGAAATTAAAGTCCAGTAAATTCTACCCATGGTATATATATGAGGAGGAGAGGAGAGTGGTGGAGGTATGGCAGGTATATATATATGTATGGCATGTGCGTATGTATGTAGCAAGAAGTGTATGTATGTATGTATGTATGTATGTGTATGTATGTATGTATGTATGTATGTATGTATGTATGTATGTATGTATGTATGTATGTATGTATGTATGTATGTATGTATGTATGTATGTATGTATGTATGTATAAGGTATGTATGTATGTATGTATGTATATGAGTGTATGTATGTATGTATGTATGTATATATATATATATATATATATATATATATATATATATATATATATATATATATATATATATATATATATATATATATACACACACACACACACACAATCAACACCTCAACCCACCAGGATTCAAACCCACGGCCCACGACTGTAACCGGGGAACGCTACCACTGGACCACCAAGATACTAAAAGCAGTCCTAGACTCTGTTATATTTCACACAAAGCCTGTTCAACGAGCTTATGGCGCCGTGAACCTCTAATGGGGACTACCCGTATCACGTAGGTGGCCAGAGTAACGTTTTACCAAATCCGGCTTCGAAACACGAGGATCCATATATATTTCATTAACCCAATAAAGCACGCGGACTTCTACGTACAATCAACACCTCAACCCGCCAGGATTCGAACCCACGGGTTGAGGTGTTGATTGTATGTAGAAGTCCGCGTGCTTTATTGGGCTAATGAAGAAAAAAACCCATCCACACACGATAGATATAAGAACAGCACCATCCCATCTATTGTTAAAATAATAAACAACTCCTGATTTATGTACTGTACAGCCCTGTAAATGTATTCAATGCATATTATGTCTAAATCAAATGTAAGTCTGTATATTTTCAGCCACCGGCTGCAACTCTATTAATAAACCGTTTATTATTATTTTATTGACACACACACACACACACACGAGCCCAAGTCAACCAGCCCACAATCCTTAAATCAGTTACAACCTATTGCAATCACCCCAATACCCAGCCTAATCTGTGAAAGTTTTGTGTTCGACTGGGCTTATGCTGATATTGCAGGAGTCGTAGACCCTCAGCAATTTAGCGATATGAAAACTTCCTCCACCACTCACTGTCTTGTCAGCTTTCTCGATTACATATACCGGCCACCTCGGTAAAAGGAAAACTGCCCTGTAGCCGTCGAGCCACCAAAGCGAATGCAACGTAGTCAGCCCACTGTACAATAATCATCAACAAAGTTATTGACCTAGGGCCTTGACAAAGTCTTATACCATGGCTTATCTCAGTGACCACCAAGCTGTACGCCTGGTGTACGGCCTGTCTTCAGTTTACCACGCAGGCGCCCCCGCACCAAGATGGGACCACTCTGCTTCCTTATGCTCATCAATGATGCCCTAAGAGAAACCCCCGCTCGCTGAAAATATGTCGACGACTCCACCATTGGGATCAGCGTCAACAATTTTGCTCCCGACTATACCGCCCTTCAGGATTTATTTAACAGTCTCCAAAACTGGGCCACCAACAACCATGTCACCATCAACCATACCAAGACCATTGTTATGCACATCAACCTCTCCTCCGACATTGTCCCACCTCCTTCCATTACTTTAGGTCCGAACACACTCCAGGTTGTAGATTCCAGGAAGCTCCTCGGCGTCACCATAGACAACAAACTAAAATGGAAACCACACGTCTGTGAAGTTGTCAAATCCTCCAGTTTCCGTCTCCACCTCCTCCGCCGACTCAAGTCCCTCGGAGTTCCTGCACCCGAGCTCCTCAGTGTTTACACAACATTCATACTTCCCAAGCTCACCTATGCCTCCCCCTACCTGGTCTTCCTCCCAACGCCACAACGAACACCTGAAAAGAGGGCATGCAAGATTATTCTCTTCCCTTCCTACTCCACATATCAAGAAGCGCTCAACACACTGACCCTTTCGACTCTCACTGACCATCACCACGACCTCATCTGCAAATTTGGTAAGAAGCTTCTACACCATCCTCGACACCGGCTCCTACTACCACCTGAGATCCCCAGCCCGAGAATTGCTGTTCGACACCACAACCGCATCCAGCCCATACGTGCACGAACTGATCGCTATAAGAACAGCCCAGTCCTAACCATTGTAAAAATTATCAATAACTTGTAATAAACCAGTGTATTCACTCCCAGTAAATACTACTTCTTGCACTGTCACTATGTTGAAATGCACTGTAGTTTGAGCTTTTCCCCATCTAGTTATTATATATCTTATTTGTATCACTTATGTTACTTGTATATTATTTGTAATTCGAAACCCATTCCCCAGTAGGTCGAGGGTTCGATTCCTTGCTGGTGAGGTTGTTGATTATATGTTCAAAGTCCGCGTGTTATATGGACTAAAAATGAAGTATATATATATGTACCTCGCGTTTCATACCAGCTGGATTCGGTAAAATGCTACTGACACCACATAAGAGGCACGGGCAGTTTCCCAATGAGGTTCACGGCGCCATCAGCTCGATGAACAGGCTTTGTGTGAAATATAACAGAGTCTAGAACTGCTTTTAGTGTCCTTGTGGCCTAGCCGGTAAGCGTACCCTAGTCACACCCAGTAGGTCGAGGGTTCGATTCCTTGCTGGTGAGGTTGTTGATTATATGTTCAAAGTCCGCGTGTTATATGGACTAAAAATGAAGTATATATATGTACCTCGCGTTTCATACCAGCTGGATTCGGTAAAATGCTACTGACACCACATAAGAGGCACGGGCAGTTCCCAATGAGGTTCACGGCGCCATCAGCTCGATGAACAGGCTTTGTGTGAAATATAACAGAGTCTAGAACTGCTTTTAGTGTCCTTGTGGCCTAGCCGGTAAGCGTTCCCTAGTCACACCCAGTAGGTCGAGGGTTCGATTCCTTGCTGGTGAGGCCGTTGATTGCATGTTCAAAGTCCCATGCGGTTATATGGACTAAAAAAATGAAGTACAGTGAGTTCTTGCTATAACGCTGTTTTGATAACGCGAATTTGCTCTAACGCGATTTATGAATTCGGAACAATATTTGTATAACGCGATCGCTTGTTTGCTATAACGCGATTTTTGCTTACTATTTCTCCAATTTTGTGGTATTAACTGTGAATATGGTAAAGAAGAGTATCTCCAAAAAGCATTCTGATGATAGAATTCCCGGTGATTATCGTAAAAGAAAGGATATAACACTTGAAGAGAAGCTTGATGTTATCAACCTCAAAATCACCCTTCTCCCCCATCAAGTTACATTCATATTTTTTCAAGGTAAAGTGTTAAATTTACTGTATAATTTCATTATTAGATATGAATGTAACATTTATTTAGACTGTGCTATCCTTTGTGTTAGGCTAACTACTAAATTTTTTCGATTTCGAGTAATCTGCACCTAACCCTATTTTCTCCATAAGCCCTGTTATTTCTATTACGCGATTTTCTATAACACGATATTTTACGAGAACACAATTATCGCTAAGTATAGCAGAA
>NW_024725130.1:0-18140 GCF_018991925.1 Homarus americanus | reverse complement strand
TATAACATATCCCCTGATCGAGTATAACAACTTCTCCTGGCCCAGTTAAACAAATTCCCCAGATCGAGCATAACAAAGTCCCCTAATCGATTATAACAAAGTCCCCTGGTCGAGTATAACAAAGGTTCCTCATCAAGTAAGACAAAGTCCCCTCATCGAGTATAACAAAGTCCTCTGATGCTAGTATAACAAAGCCCAGTGGACGAGTATAACAAATTCCCCTGAACCGAGTATAACAAAGTCCCCTGAACGAGTGTAACATATCCCCTGATCGAGTATAACAAGTCCCTGGTGGAGTATAAGAAAGTCCCCTGGTCGAGTATAACAAAGTTTTCTAATCGAGCATAACACAGGCCCCTGGTCGAGTATAACAAAGTCCTCTGATCAAGTATAACAAAGTCCCCTGGTCGAGTATAACAAAGTCCCCTGTTCGATTCTAACATTAAATCCCCTGATCGAGTATAACAAAAGTCCAGTGATCGAGTATAACAAAGTCCCCTGATCGAGTATAAAAAAGTCCCCTGGCCCGGTATAACAAAGTCCCCATATCGAGCATAACAAAGTACCCTGATCGATTATAACAAAGTCCCCTGGTCGAGTATAGCAAAGGGCCCTGATCGAGTAAGACAAAGTCCTCTGATCGAATATAACAAAGTCCCCTGATCGAGTATAAAAAGCCCCCTAGAGGAGTATAACAAAGTCCCCTGATTGAGTATAACAAAGTCCACTGATTGAGTATAAAAAAGTCCCCTGGCCCAGTATAACAAAGTCCCCTGGTCGAGTATAGCAAAGTCCCCTGATCGAGAAAAACAAAGCGTCCTCATCGAGTATAACAAAGTCCCCTACTCGAGTATAACAAAGACCCCTCATCGAGTATAACAAAGTTCATTGGTCAAGTATAAAAATGTTCCCTGGTCGACTATAACAAATTCCCCTGTTCGAGTATAACAAAGTCCCCTGGTCGAGTATAGCAAAGTCCCCTGATTGAATAAGACAAAGCCTCCTGATCGAGTATAACAAAGTCCCCTAATCGAGTATAACAAATCCCCCTGCTCGAGTATAAAAAAGTCCCTAATCGGGTATAACAAAGGCCCCTGTTCGAGTATAACAAAGTCCCCTGATCGAGTGTAACAAAAGTCCATTAATCGAGTATAACAAAGTCCCCTAATCGAGTATAAAAATGTCCTCTGGTCCATTGTAACAAAGCCCCCTGAGCGAGTATAAAAGAGCCCCCTTGCCCAGAATAAAAAGTCCCTAGATCGAACATACCAAAGGCCCCTCATCGATTATAACAAAGTCCCCCGGTCGAGTATAGCAAAGGGCCCTGATCGAGTAAGACAAAGTCCCTTGATCGAGTATAACAAAGTCCCCTGAACGAGTATAACATATCCCCTGATCGAGTATAACAACGTCTCCTGGCCCAGTTTAACAAAGTCCCCAGAACGAGCATAACAAAGTCCCCTAATCAATTATAACAAAGTCCCATGGTCGAGTATAACAAAGGGCCCTGATCGAGTAAGACAAACTCCCCTCATCGAGTATAACAAAGTCCTCTGATGCTAGTATAACAAAGCCCCCTGGACGAGTATAACAAAGTCCCCTGAACCGAGTATAACAAAGGCCCCTGATAGAGTATAACATATCCCCTGATCGAGTATAACAAGTTCCTGGTGGAGTATAACAAAGTCCCCTGGTCGAGTATAACAAATTCCTCTGATCAAGTATAACAAAGTCCCCTGATCGAGTATAACAAAGTCCCCTAATCAAGTATAACAAAGTCCCCTGATCGAGTATAACAAAGTCCCCTGATCGAGTATAACATATCCCTTGATCGAGTATAACAAAGTTCCCTGGTCGAGTATAACAAAGTCCCCTGATAGAGTATAACAAAGACCCCTCATCGAGTATTGCAATGTCCATCGGTCAAATATAGGAAAGTCCACTGATCGAGTATGACAAAGTCCCCTTATCAAGTATAAAAAAGTTCCCTGGTCGAGTTTAACAAAGTCCCCTGATCGAGTATAACATATCCCCTGATCGAGTATAACAAGTTCCTGGTGGAGTATAACAAAGTCCCCTGGTCGAGTATAACAAAGTTTTCTAATCGAGCATAACAAAGGCCCCTGGTCGAGTATAACAAAGTCCTCTGATCAAGTACAACAGAGTCCCCTGATCGAGTATAACAAAGTCCCCTAATCAAGTATAACAAAGTCCCCTGATCGAGTATAACAAAGTCCCCTGATCGAGTATAACATATCCCCTGATCGAGTATAACAAGTCCCTGGTGGAGTATAACAAAGTCCCCTGGTCGAGTATAACAAAGTTTTCTAATCGAGCATAACAAAGGCCCCTGGTCGAGTATAACAAAGTCCTCTGATCAAGTACAACAGAGTCCCCTGATCGAGTATAACAAAGTCCCCTGATCGAATATAACAAAGTCCCCTGGTCGAGTATAACAAAGTCCCCAGTTCGAGTCTAACATTAAATCCCCTTATCGAGGATAACAAAGTCCCTGATCGAGTATAACAAAGGCGTCTGGTCGAGTATAACAAAGTCCTCTGATCAAGTATAACAAAGTCCCCTGATCGAGTATAACAAAGTCCCCTAATCAAGTATAACAAAGTCCCCTGATCGAGTATAACAAAGTCCCCTGGTTGAGTATAGCAAAGTCCCCTGTTCGAGTATAACAAAGGCGTCTGGTCGAGTATAACAAAGTCCCCTAATCAAGTATAACAAAGTCCCCTGATCGAGTATAACACAGTCCCCTGGTCGAGTATAACAAAGTCCCCTGTTCGAGTCTAACATTAAATCCCCTTATCGAGTATAACATATTGCCCTTATCGAGTATAACAAAGTCCCCTTATCGAGTATAACAAAGTCCCCTGATCGAGTATAACAAAGGCCTCTGGTCGAGTATAAAAAAGTCCCCTGATCGAGTATAACAAAACTCCAGTGATCGAGTATAACAAAGACCCTTGATCGAGTATAAAAAATCCTCTGGTCCAGTATAACAAAGACCCCATATCGAGCATAACAAAGTCCCCTGATCGATTATAACAAAGTCCCCTTTTCGAGTCTAACATTAAATCCCCTTATCGAGTATAACATATTGCCCTTATCGAGTATAACAAAGTCCCCTTATCGAGTATAACAAAGTCCCCTGGTCCAGTATAACAAAGTCCCCTGGTCCAGTATAACAAAGTCCCCTGTTCGAGTATAACAAAGCCTCCTGATCGAGTATAACAAAGTCCCCTAATCGAGTATAACAAAGGCCCCTCATCGAGTATAACAAAGTTCATTGGTCAAGTATAAAAAAGTTCTCTGGTCGAGTATAACAAACCCACCTGTTCGAGTATAACAAAGTCCCCTAGTCAAGTATAGCAAAGTCCCCTGATCGAATAAAACAAAGCCTCCTGATCGATTATTACAAAGTCCCCTAATCGAGTATAACAAAGCCCCCTGGTCGAGTATAACAATGTCCCCTAATCGAGTATAACAAACCCCCCTGCTCGAGTATAACAAAGGCCCCTCATCGACTATAACAAAGGCCCCTCATCGAGTATAAGAAAGTCCCCTGATCGAGTATAACAAAGTCCCCTGGTCGAGTATAACAAAGTCCCCTGTTCGAGTCTAACATTAAATCCCCTTATCGAGTATAACATATTGCCCTTATCGAGTATAACAAAGTCCCCTTTAAAAGTATAACAAAGTCCCCTGATCGAGTATAACAAAGGCCTCTGGTCGAGTATAAAAAAGTCCCCTGATCGAGTATAACAAAACTCCAGTGATCGAGTATAACAAAGTCCCTTGATCGAGTATAAAAAATCCTCTGGTCCAGTATAACACAGTCCCCTGATCGAGTACAAAAAAGTCCCCTGGCCCGGTATAACAAAGTCCCCATATCGAGTCTAACATTAAATCCCCTTATCGAGTATAACATATTGCCCTTATCGAGTATAACAAAGTCCCCTTATCGAGTATAACAAAGTCCCCTGGTCCAGTATAACAAAGTCCCCTGGTCCAGTATAACAAAGTCCCCTGATCGAGTATAACAAAGCCTCCTTATCGAGTATAACAAAGTCCCCTAATCGAGTATAACAAAGGCCCCTCATTGAGTATAACAAAGTTCATTGGTCAAGTATACAAAAGTTCTCTGGTCGAGTATAACAAAGCCCCTGTTCGAGTATAACAAAGTCCCCTAGTCAAGTATAGCAAAGTCCCCTGATCGAATAAAACAAAGCCTCCTGATCGATTATTACAAAGTCCCTTAATCGAGTATAACAAAGCCCCCTGGTCGAGTATAACAATGTCCCCTGATCGAGTATAACAAAGCCCCCTGCTCGAGTATAACAAAGGCCCCTCATCGACTATAACAAAGGCCCCTCAACGAGTATAAGAAAGTCCCCTGATCGAGTATAACAAAGCGGCCTAATCGAGTATAACAAAGTCCCCTGGTCGAGTATAACAAAGTCCCCTGTTCGAGTCTAACAAAGTCCCCTTATCGAGTATAACAAATTCCCCTTATCGAGTATAACAAAGTCCCCATATCGAGTATAACAAAGTCCCCTAATCGAGTATAATAAAGGCCCCTGGTCGAGGATCACAAAGTCCCCTGATCGAGTGTAACAAAAGTCCCCTAATCGAGTATAACAAAGTCCCCTAATCGAGTATGAAAATGTCCTCTGGACCAGTGTAACAAAGTCCCCTGATCGAGTATAAAAAAGTCCCCTGATCGAGTATAACAAAGCCTCCTCATCGAGTATAACAAAGTCCCCTAATCGAGTATAACAAAGGCCCCTCATCGAGTATAACAAAGTTCATTGTTCAGGAATAAAAAAGTTCTCTGGTCGAGTATAACAAAGTCCCCTGATCGAGTATAAAAAAGCCCCCTAGACGAGTATAACAAAGTCCCCTGATCGAGTATAACATAGTCTCCTGATCGAGTATAACAAAGTCCCCTGGTCCAGTATAACAAAGTCCCCTGATCGAGTATAAAAAAGTCCCCTTACCCAGAATAACAAAGTCCCTAGATCGAGCATACCAAAGACCACTGATCGATTATAACAAAGTCCCCTGGTCGAGTATAGCAAAGGGCCTTGATCGAGTAAGACAAAGTCCCCTTATCGAGTATAACAAAGTCCCCTGATCGAGTATAACAAAACCCCCTGGATGAGTATAACAAAGTTTCCTGATCGAGTATAACAAAGTCCCCAGATCGAGTATAACAAAGTCCCCTGAACCGAGTATAACAAAGTCCCCTGATCGAGTATAACATATCCCCTGATCGGGTATAACAAGTCCCTGGTGGAGTATATTAAAGTCCCTGGTCGAGTATAACAAAGTTTTCTAATCGAGCATAACAAAGGCCCCTGGTCGAGTATAACAAAGTCCTCTGATCAAGTATAACAAAGTCCCCTGATCGAGAATAACAAAGTCCCCTAATCAAGTACAACAAAGTCCCCTGATCGAGTATAACAAAGTTCCCTGATCGAGTATAACATATCCCCTCATCGAGTATAACAAAGTCCCCTGGTCGAGTATAACAAAGTTTTCTGATCGAGTATAACAAAGACCCCTCATCCTCTATAGCAAAGTCCATCGGTCAAATATAGGAAAGTCCACTGATCGAGTATGACAAAGTCCCCTGATCAAGTATAAAAAAGTCCCCTGGTCGAGTATAACAAAGACCCCTCATCGAGTATAACAAAGGCCCCACATCGAGTATAAGAAGGTCCCCTGATCGAGTATAACAAAGCCGCCAAATAGAGTATAACAAAGTCCCCTGGTCGAGTATAACAAAGTCCCCTGTTCGAGTCTAACAAAGTCCCCTTATCGAGTATAACAAATTCCCCGTATCGAGTATAACAAATTCCCTTATCGAGTATAACAAAGTCCCCTAATCGAGTATAACAAAGGCCCCTGGTCGAGTATAACAAGGTTTCCTGATCGAGTTTAACAAAAGTCCCCTGATCGAGAATAACAAAGTCCCCTAATCGAGCATAAAAATGTCCCCTGGTCCAGTGTAACAAAGTCCCCTGATCGAGTATAACAAAGTCCCATAATCAAGTATAACAAAGTGTCCTGATCGAGTATAACAAAGCCGCCTGATCGAGTATAACATATCCTCTGATCGAGTATAACAAAGTCCTCTGGTCGAGTATGACAAAGTCCCCTGATCGAGTATAACAAAGTCCCCTGGTCGAGTACAACAAAGTCCCCTGATCGAGTATAACCAAGGCCCCTCATCGAGTTTAGCAAAGTCCATTGGTCATATATAGGAAAGTCCACTGATCGAGTATAACAAAGTCCCAGATCGAGCATAACAATGTCCCCTGATCGATTATAACAAAGTCTCCTGGTCGAGAATAGCAAAGGGCCCTGATCGAGTAAGACAAAGTCCCCTGATCGAGTATAACAAAGTCCCCTAATCGAGTATAACAAAGCCCCCTGGACGAGTATAACAAAGTTCCCTGATCGAGTATAACAAAGTCCCATGATCGAGTATAACAAAGTACCCTGGTCCAGTATAACAAAGTCCCCTGATCGAGTATAACATATCCCCTGATCGAGTATTACAAAGTCTCCTGGCCCAGTATAACAAAGTCCCCAGATCGAGCGTAACAAAGTCCCCTGATCGATTATAACAAAGTCCCCAGATCGAATATAACAAAGGCCCTGATCGAATGAGACAAAGTCCCCTGATCGAGTATAACAAAGTCCCCTGATCGAGTATAACAAAGCCCCCTGGCCGAGTATAACAAAGATCCCTGATCGTGTATAACAAAGTTCCCTGATCGAGTATTACAAAGGCCCCTAATCGAGTATAACAAAGTCTCCTGATCGCGTATAACAAAGTCCCCTCATCGAGTATAACAAAGGCCCCTGGTCGAGTTTAACAAAGTCCCCTGATCGCGTGTAACAAAAGTCCCCTGATCAAGTATAACAAAGTCCCCTGATCGAGTATAAAAATGTCCCCTGGTCCAGTGTAACAAAGTCCCCTGATCGAGTATAAAAAGTTCCCTGGCCCAGTATAACAAAGTCCCTAGATCAAGCATACCAAATTTCCCTGATCGATTATAGCAAAGTCCCCTGATCGAGTATAACAAAGCCCCCTAGACGAGTATAACAAAGTTCTCCCATCGAGTATAACAAAGTCCCCTCATCGAGTATAACAAAGCCCCCTGGATGAGAATAACAAAGTTCACTGATCGAGTATAACAAAGTCCCCTGAACGAGTATAACAAAGTCCCCTGCTCCAGTATAACAAAGACCCCTGATCGAGTATAACATATCCCCTGATCGAGTATAACAACTTCTCCTGGCCCAGTTAAACAAATTCCCCAGATCGAGCATAACAAAGTCCCCTAATCGATTATAACAAAGTCCCCTTGTCGAGTATAACAAAGGTTCCTCATCAAGTAAGACAAAGTCCCCTCATCGAGTATAACAAAGTCCTCTGATGCTAGTATAACAAAGCCCAGTGGACGAGTATAACAAAGTCCCCTGAACTGAGTATAACAAAGTCCCCTGAACGAGTATAACATATCCCCTGATCGAGTATAACAAGTCCCTGGTGGAGTATAAGAAAGTCCCCTGGTCGAGTATAACAAAGTTTTCTAATCGAGCATAACACAGGCCCCTGGTCGAGTATAACAAAGTCCTCTGATCAAGTATAACAAAGTCCCCTGATCGAGTATAACATATCCCCTGATCGATTATAACAAAGTCCCCTGGTCGAGTATAACAAAGTCCCCTGTTCGAGTCTAACATTAAATCCCCTGATCGAGTATAACAAAAGTCCAGTGATCGAGTATAAAAAAGTCCCCTGGCCCGGTATAACAAAGTCCCCATATCGAGCATAACAAAGTACCCTGATCGATTATAACAAAGTCCCCTGGTCGAGTATAGCAAAGGGCCCTGATCGAGTAAGACAAAGTCCTCTGATCGAGTATAACAAAGTCCACTGATCGAGTATAAAAAGCCCCTAGAGGAGTATAACAAAGTCCCCTGATCGAGTATAACAAAGTCCACTGATTGAGTATAAAAAAGTCCCCTGGCCCAGTATAACAAAGTCCCCTGGTCGAGTATAGCAAAGTCCCCGGATCGAAGCAGACAAAGTCGCCAGTCGAGTATAACAAAGTCCCTAATCAGGTATAACAAAACCCCCTGGACAGGTATAACAAAGTTCCTGATCCGAGTATAACCACGAAGTCCCCTGATCGAGTATAACAAAGTCCCTGCTCCAGTATAACAAAAGTCCCTGAACAGTATATATCCCAGATACGAGTATAACAACGTCTCCTGGCCCAGTTCCAACAAAGTCCCCAGAACCAACATAACAAAGTCCCCTAATCAGTGCCAACAAAAGTCCCATGAGGGTCAGGTATAACAAGGGCCTGATCGAGTAAGACAAACTCCTCATCGAGTATAACAGAGATCCTCTGATGCTGGTATAACAAAGTCCCCTGAACTGAGTATAACAAAGTCCCCTGATAGAGTATAACATATCCCCTGATCGAGTATAACAAGTTCCTGGTGGAGTATAACAAAGTCCCCTGGTCGAGTATAACAAATTGCCTCTGATCAAGTATAACAAAGTCCCCTGATCGAGTATAACAAAGTCCCCTAATCAAGTATAACAAAGTCCCCTGATCGAGTATAACAAATTCCCCTGATCGGGTATAACATATCCCTTGATCGAGTATAACAAATTTCCCTGGTCGAGTATAACAAAGTCCCTTGATAGAGTATAACAACGACCCCTCATCGAGTATTGCAAAGTCCATCGGTCAAATATAGGAAAGTCCACTGATCGAGTATGACAAAGTCCCCTGATCAAGTATAAAAAAGTTCCCTGGTCGAGTATAACAAAGTCCCCTGATCGAGTATAACATATCCCCTGATCGAGTATAACAAGTCCCTGGTGGAGTATAACAAAGTCCCCTGGTCGAGTATAACAAAGTTTTCTAATCGAGCATAACAAAGGCCCCTGGTCGAGTATAACAAAGTCCTCTGATCAAGTACAACAGAGTCCCTTGATCGAGTATAACAAAGTCCCCTAATCATGTATAACAAAGTCCCCTGATCGAGTATAACATAGTTCTCTGATCGAGTATAACATATCCCCTGATCGAATATAACAAAGTCCCCTGGTCGAGTATAACAAAGTCCCCAGTTCGAGTCTAACATTAAATCCCCTTATCGAGAATAACATATTCCCATTTGGAGTATAGCAAAGTCCCTTATCGAGTATAACAAAGTCCCTGATCGAGTATAACAAAGGCGTCTGGTCGAGTATAACAAAGTCCTCTCATCAAGTATAACAAAGTCCCCTGATCGAGTATAACAAAGTCCCCTAATCAAGTATAACAAAGTCCCCTGATCGAGTATAACAAAGTCCCCTGGTCGAGTATAACAAAGTCCCCTGTTCGAGTCTAACAAAGTCCCTGTTCGAGGTCTAACATTAAATCCCCCTTATCAGGCTGCTTATGTTGCCCTTATCGAGTATAACCAAGTCCCCAGTTCGAGGTCTAACATTAAATCCCCTTATCGAGAATAACATATTCCCCCATATCGAGTATAGCAAAGTCCCTTATCAGGTATAACAAAGTCCTGATCATGAGTATAACAAGGCCCTCATCAAAAGGTATAACAAAGTTCATTGGTCCAAGTATAAAAAGTTCTCTGGTTGGAGTATAACAAAGCCCCCTGTTCGAGTATAACAAAGTCCCCTAGTCAAGTATAGCAAAGTCGCCTGATCGAATAAAACAAAGCCTCCTGATCAGAGTATAGCAAGGGGCCTGATCATGTAAGGAACCAAAGTCCTGTGATCAGTGATATATCAAGGCCCCTTATCGAGTATAACATATTGCCCTTATCGAGTATAACAAAGTCCCCAGTTCGAGTCTAACATTAAATCCCCTTATCGAGAATAACATATTCCCCATATCGAGTATAGCAAAGTCCCCTTATCGAGTATAACAAAGTCCCTGATCGAGTATAACAAAGGCCCCTCATCGAGTATAACAAAGTTCATTGGTCAAGTATAAAAAAGTTCTCTGGTCGAGTATAACAAAGCCCCCTGTTCGAGTATAACAAAGTCCCCTAGTCAAGTATAGCAAAGTCCCCTGATCGAATAAAACAAAGTCCCCTGATCGAGTATAGCAAAGGGCCCTGATCGAGGCCTAACAAAAGCCTGGTCAGGTATAACTTGTGTCCCTGGTCGAGTGTAGTAAAGTCTCCTGGCAGAGTACAACAAAAGCCTCCTGATCGAGTATAACCAGTCCCTGATCGAGTATAACGAAGTCCTGCTCGAGTATAACAAGAATCCCTAATCGAGGTCAAAAAAAAGGCCTCTAATCCCGGTATAACCGGAAGTCCCCTGATCTTGTATAACAAAGGCCCTCATCGAGTATAACAAAGGCCCTTCATCGAGAATAACAAAGTCCCCTGGTCGAGTATAACAAAGCCGCCGAATCGAGTATAACAAAGTCCCCTGGTCGAGTATAACAAAGTCCCCTGTTCGAGTCTAACAAAGTCCCTTTATCGAGTATAACAAATTCCCCTTATCGAGTATAAGAGAGTCCCCATATCGAAAATTATAAAGTCCTAATCGGTATAATAAAGGCCCTGGTCGAGGATCACAAGAATCCCCTGATCGAGTGTAACAAAAGTCCCTAATCGGGTATAACCAAAGTCCCTAATCGGGTATGAAAATGTCCTCCTGGACCAATTAACCAACAAAGTCCCTGATGGAGTAAAAAAGTCCCTGATCGAAATATAACAAAGCCTCCTCATCGAGTATAACAAAGTCCTAATCGAGTATAACAAAGGCCCCTCATCGAGTATAACAAAGTTCATTGTTCAGGAATAAAAAAGTTCTCTGGTCGAGTATAACAAAGTCCCCTGATCGAGTATAAAAAAGCCCCCTAGACGAGTATAACAAAGTCCCCTGATCGAGTATAACATAGTCTCCTGATCGAGTATAACAAAGTCCCCTGGTCCAGTATAACAAAGTCCCCTGATCGAGTATAAAAAAGTCCCCTTGCCCAGAATAACAAAGTCCCTAGATCGAGCATACCAAAGACCCCTGATCGATTATAACAAAGTCCCCTGGTCGAGTATAGCAAAGGGCCCTGATCGAGTAAGACAAAGTCCCCTTATCGAGTATAACAAAGTCCCCTGATCGAGTATAAAAAAACCCCCTGGATGAGTATAACAAAGTTTCCTGATCGAGTATAACAAATTCCCCAGATCGAGTATAACAAAGTCCCCTGAACCGAGTATAACAAAGTCCCCTGATCGAGTATAAAATATCCCCTGATCGGGTATAACAAGTCCCTGGTGGAGTATATTAAAGTCCCCTGGTCGAGTATAACAAAGTTTTCTAATCGAGCATAACAAAGGCCCCTGGTCGAGTATAACAAAGTCCTCTGATCAAGTATAACAAAGTCCCCTGATCGAGAATAATAAAGTCCCCTAATCAAGTATAACAAAGTCCCCTGATCGAGTATAACAAAGTCCCCTGATCGAGTATAACATATCCTCTCATCGAGTATAACAAAGTCCCCTGGTCGAGTATAACAAAGTTTTCTGATCGAGTATAACAAAGACCCCTCATCGAGTATAGCAAAGTCCATCGGTCAAATATAGGAAAGTCCACTGATCGAGTATGACAAAGTCCCCTGATCAAGTATAACAAAACTCCCTCATCAAGTATAACAAAGGCCCCTAATCGAGTATAACAAAGTCCCCTGATTGAGTATAACAAAGTCCCCTGATCGAGTATAACATATCCCCTGATCGAGTATAACAAAGTCCTCTGGTCGAGTATAAAAAAGTCCCCTAATTGAGTATAACAAAGTCCCCTGCTCGAGTATAACAAATGCCCCTCATCGAGTATAACAAAGGGCCCTCATCGAGTATAAGAAAGTCCATTGTACAAGTATAAAAAAGTTCCCTGGTCGAGTATAACAAAGTCCCCTCATCGTGTATAACAAAGTCCCCTGGTCGAGTATAGCAAAGTCCCATGATCAAGTATAACAAAGCCTCCTGATCGAGTATAACAAGGTCCCCTGATCGAGTATAACATGTCCCCTGATCGAGTATAACAAGTCCCTGGTGGAGTATAACAAAGTCCCCTGGTCGAGTATAACAAAGTTTTCTAATCGAGCATAACAAAGGCCCCTGATCTAGTATAACAAAGGCCCCTGATCGAGTATAACAAAGGCCCCTCATCGAGCATAAGAAAGTCCCCTGATCGAGTATAACAAAGCCGCCTAATCGAGTATAACAAAGTCCCCTGGTCGAGTATAACAAAAGTCCCTGTTCGAGTCTAACTCGAGTCCTTATGCGTATAACAAGCCCCTGGACAGTATAACAAGAAACATCCCTGATCATAGAAGTAATGTAAACAAGGTCCTGATCGAGTATTACATATCCCCTGATCGAATATAAGAAAGTCCCTGGTGGAGTATAAGAAAGTCCCCTGATCGAGTATCACAAAGGCACCTTATCGAGTATAACAAAGTCTCCTGATCGCGTATAACAAAGTCCCCTGATCGAGTATAACAAAGGCCCCTGGTCGAGTATAACAAAGTCCCCTGATCGAGTGTAACAAAAGTCCCATGATCAAGTATAACAAAGTCCCCTGATCGAGTATAAAAATGTCCCCTGGTCCAGTGTAACAAAGTCCCCTGATCGAGTATAAAAAAGTTCCCTGGCCCAGTATAACAAATTCCCTAGATCAAGCATACCAAATTTCCCTGATCGATTATAGCAAAGTCCCCTGATCGAGTATAACAAAGTCCCTTGATCGAGTATAAAAAAATCCTCTGGTCCAGTATAACAAAGTCCCCTGATCGAGTACAAAAAAGTCCCCTGGCCCGGTATAACAAAGTCCCCATATCGAGCATAACAAAGTCCCCTGATCGTTTATAACAAAGTCCCCTCGTCGAGTATGGCAAAGGGCCCACATCATGTAAGACAAAGTTCCTTTGATCGAGTATAACAAAGTCCCCTGATCGAGTATAAAAAAGCCCCCTAGACGAGTATAACAAAGTCCCCTGATCGAGTATAACAAAGTCCCCTTATCGAGTATAACAAAGTCCCCTGGTCCAGTATAACAAAGTCCCCTGATCGAGTATAACAAAGTCCCCTGATCGAGTATAAAAAAGCCTCATGATCGAGTATAACAAAGTCCCCTAATCGAGTATAACAAAGGCCCCTCATCGAGTATAACAAAGTTCATTGGTCAAGTATAAAAAAGTTCTCTGGTCGAGTATAACAAAGCCCCCTGTTCAAGTATAACAAAGTCCCCTAGTCAAGTATAGCAAAGTACCCTGATCGAATAAAATAAAGCCTCCTGATCGATTATAACAAAGTCCCCTTATCGAGTATAACAAAGCCCCCTGGTCGAGTATAACAATGTCCCCTGGTCGTGTATAGTAAAGTCCCCTGACCGAGTACAACAAAGCCTCCTCATCGAGTATAACAAAGCCCCCTGCTCGAGTATAACAAAGTCCCCTAATCGAGTCCAAAAAAGGCCTCTAATCGAGTATAACAAAGTCCCCTGATCTAGTATAACAAAGGCCCCTGATCGAGTATAACAAAGGCCCCTCATCGAGCATAAGAAAGTCCCCTGATCGAGTATAACAAAGCCGCCTAATCGAGTATAACAAAGTCCCCTGGTCGAGTCTAACAAAGTCCCCTTACCGAGTATAACAAATTCCCCTTATCGAGTATAACAAAGTCCCCATATCGAGTATAACAAAGTCCCCTAATCGAGTATAACAAACGCCCCTGGTCGAGTATAACAAAGTCCCCTGATCGAGTGTAACAAAAGTCCCCTAATCGAGTATAACAAAGTCCCCTAATCGAGTATAAAAGTGTCCTCTGGACCAGTGCAACAAAGTCCCCTAATCGAGTATAAAAAAGTCCCCTGATCGAGTATAACAAAGCCTCCTGATCGAGTATAACAAAGTCCCCTAATCGAGTATAACAAAGGCCCTCACCGAGTATAACAGTTCATTGGTCAGGTATGTTCTTGGTCGAGCGAACAGTCCCTGATCGAGTATAAAAGCTTCAGACGAGTATAACAAAGTCCCTGATTGAGTATAACATAGTCCCCTGATCGAGTATAACAAAGTTCCTGGTCCAGTATAACAAAGTCCCCTGATCGTGTATAACAAAGTCCCTGATCGAAAGTATAAACAAAGCCCCCTGTTCGAATATAACAAAGTCCCCTAGTCAAGTATAGCAAAGTCCCCTCATCGAATAAAACAAAGCCTCCTGATAGATTATAACAAAGTCCCCTAATCGAGTATAACAAAGCCCCCTGGTCGAGTATAACAATGTCCCCTGGTCGAGTAGAGTAAAGTCCCCTGACCGAGTACAACAAAGACTCCTGATCGAGTATAACAAAGTCCCCTAATCGAGTATAACAAAGCCCCCTGCTCGAGTATAACAAAGTCCCCTAATCGAGTCCAAAAAAGGCCTCTAATTGAGTATAACAAAGTCCCCTTATCTAGTATAACAAAGGTCCCTGATCGAGTATAACAAAGGCCCCTCATCGAGTATAAGAAAGTCCCCTGAACGAGTATAACAAAGCCGCCTAATCGAGTAAAACAAAGTCCCCTGGTCGAGTATAACAAATTCCCCTTATCGAGTATAACAAAGTCCCCATATCGAGTATAACAAAGTCCCCTAATCGAGTATAATAAAGGCCCCTGGTCGAGTATAACCAAGTCCCCTGATCGAGTGTAACAAAAGTCCCCTAATCGAGTATAACCAAGTCCCCTAATCGAATATAAAAATGATCCTCTGGACCAGTGTAACAAAGTCCCCTGATCGAGTATAAAAAAGTCCCCTTGCCCAGAATAACAAAGTCCCTAGATCGAGCATACCAAAGACCCCTGATCGATTATAACAAAGTCCCCTGGTCGAGTATAGCAAAGGGCCCTGATCGAGTAAGACAAAGTCCCCTTATCGAGTATAACAAAGTCCCCTGATCGAGTATAACAAAAAACCCTGGATGAGTATAACAAAGTTTCCTGATCGAGTGCATATCAAAGTCCCCTGGTGATCGAGTATAACAAAGTCCCCTGAACCGAGTATAACAAAAGTCCCCTGATCGAGTATAACATATCCTGATCGAGTATAACAAGCCCTGGTGTAGTATATTAAAGTCCCTGGTCGAGAGTAACAAAGTTTTAATCGAGCATAACAAAGGCATCTGGTCGAGAGCAATGAAAGTCCTCTGATCATATAACAAAGTCCCCTGATCGAGAATAACAAAGTCCCCTAATCAAGTATAACAAATGTCTCCTTAATCGAGTATAACAAGTCCCCTGATCGAGTATAACATATCCTCATCGAGTATAACAAGTCCCCTGGTCGAGTATAACAAAGTCCCCTGATCGAGTATAACAAAGACCCCTCATCGAGTATAGCAAAGTCCATCGGTCAAATATAGGAAAGTCCACTGATCGAGTATTACAAAGTCCCCTGATCAAGTATAAAAAAGTCCCCTGTTCGAGTATAACAAAGTCCCCTGATCGAGTATGACAAAGTCCCCTGGTCGAGTATAACAAAACCCCCTCATCAAGTATAACAAAGGCCCCTAATCGAGTATAACAAAGTCCCTGATTGAGTATAACAAAGTCCCCTGATCGAGTATAACATATCCCCTGATCGAGTATAACAAAGTACTCTGGTCGAGTATATAAAAGTCCCCTAATCGAGTATAACAAAGTCCCCTGCTCGAGTATAACAAATGCCCCTGATCGAGTATAACAAAGGGCCTTCATCGAGTATAAGAAAGTCCATTGGACAAGTATAAAAAAGTCCCCTGGTCGAGTATAACAAAGTCCCCTCATCGTGTATAACAAAGTCCCCTGGTCGAGTATAGCAAAGTCCCATGATCAAGTATAACAAAGCCTCCTGATCGAGTATAACAAAGTCCCCTGATCGAGTATAACATATACCCTGATCGAGTATAACAAGTCCCTGGTGGAGTATAACAAAGTCCCCTGGTCGAGTATAACAAAGTCCCCTCATCGTGTATAACAAAGTCCCCTGGTCGAGTATAGCAAAGTCCCATGATCAAGTATAACAAAGCCTCCTGATCGAGTATAACTAAGTCCCCTAATCGAGTATAACAAAGCCCCCTGCTCGAGTATAAAAAAGTCCCTAATCGAGTATAAAAAAGGCCCCTGTTCGAAGTTAACAAAGTCCCCTGATTGAGTGTAACAAAAGTCCCCTAATCGAGTATAACAAAGTCCCTTAATCGAGTATAAAAATGTCCTCTGGTCCATTGTAACAAAGCCCCCTGATGGAGTATAAAAAAGCCCCCTTGCCCAGAATAAAAAAGTCCCTAGATCGAGCATACCAAAGACCCCTCATCGATTATAACAAAGTCCCCCGGTCGAGTATAGCAAAGGGCCCTGATCGAGTAAGACAAATTCCCCTGATCGAGTATAAAAAAGTCCCCTGATCGAGTATAACAAAACCCCCTGGATGAGTATAACAAAGTTCAATGATCGAGTATAACAAAGTCCCCTGATCGAGTATAAGAAAGTCCCCTGCTCCAGTATAACAAAGTCCCTTGATCGAGTATAACATATTCCCTGATCGAGTATAACAACGTCTCCTGGCCCAGTTTAACAAAGTCCCCAGAACGAGCATAACAAAGTCCCCTAATCGATTATACCAAAGTCCCATGGTCGAGTATAACAAAGGGCACTGATCGAGTAAGACAAAGTCCCCTCATCGAGTATAACAAAGTCCTCTGATGCTAGTATAACAAAGCCCCCTGGACGAGTATAACAAAGTCCCCTGAACCGAGTATAACAAAGTCCCCTGATCAGTATAACATATCCCCTGATCGAGTATAACAAGTTCCTGGTGGAGTATAACAAAGCCCCCTGGTCGAGTATAACAAAGTCCGCTGATCAAGTATAACAAAGTCCCCTGATCGACTATAACAAAGTCCCCTAATCAAGTATAACAAAGTCCCCTGATCGGGTATAACAAAGTCCCCTAATCAAGTATAACAAAGTCCCCTGATCAAGTATAAAAAAGTTCCCTTGTCGAGTATAACAAAGTCCCCTGATCGAGTATTTCATATCCCCTGATCGAGTATAACAAGTCCCTGGTGGAGTATAACAAAGTCCCCTGGTCGAGTATAACAAAGTTTTTTAATCGAGCATAACAAAGGCCCCTGGTCGAGTATAACAAAGTCCTCTGATCAAGTACAACAAAGTCCCCTGATCGAGTATAACAAAGTCCCCTAATCAAGTATAACAAACTTCCCGTGATCGAGTATAACAAAGTTCTCTGATCGAGTATAACATATCCCATGATCGAATATAACAAAGTCCTTGGTCGAGTATAACAAAGTCCCCAGTTCGAGTCTATCATTAAATCCCCTTATCGAGAATAACATATTCCCCTTATCGAGTATAGCAAAGTCCCCTTATCGAGTATAACAAAGTCCCCTGATCGAGTATAACAAAGGCGTCTGGTCGAGTATAACAAAGTCCTCTGATCAAGTATAACAAAGTCCCCTGATCGAGTTTAACAAAGTCCCCTAATCAAGTATAACATATCCCCTGATCGAGTATAATAAAGTCCCCTGGTCGAGTATAACAAATTCCCCTGTTCGAGTCTAACATTGAATCCCCTTATCGAGTATAACATATTGCCCTTATCGAGTATAACAAAGTCCCCTTATCGAGTATAACAAAGTCCCCTGATCGAGTATAACAAAGGCCTCTGGTCGAGTATAAAAAAGACCCCTGATCGAGTATAACAAAAGTCCAGTGATCGTGTATAACAAAGTCCCTTGATCGAGTATAAAAAATCCTCTGGTCCAGTATAACAAAGTCCCCTGATCGAGTACAAAAAAGTCCCCTGGCCCGGTATAACAAAGTCACCATATCGAGCATAACAAAGTCAACTGATCGATTATAACAAAGTCCCCTGGTCGAGTATAGCAAAGGGCCCTGATCATGTAAGACAAAGTCCTCTGATCGAGTATAACAAAGTCCCCTGATCGAGTATAAAAAAGCACCCTAGACGAGTATAACAAAGCCTCCTGATCGAGTATAACAAAGTCCCCTAATCGAGTATAACAAAGGCCC